>NW_006786698.1:378751-384207 GCF_000442215.2 Lipotes vexillifer | reverse complement strand
ATCGAAGACCCAACACAGCAAAAATAAATAAATAAAAATTAATAAACTCCTACCCCCAACAAAAAAAAAAAAAAAAAAAAAAAAGCAAAAGAGAACTAACTTTGGGACAACAGAGATCACCTAACTTAGAACACTGCCAAATCCCTGCCATGTGTAAGCAGAGAGACGTGAGTCACCAACAGGAACCACCTCCACCAACCAAGGTCCTCTTGAAGCAGTCAAGCTTGCTCAGTTATGAGAGTGCTCTATCTCTAATGCTCCAGAAGGTGGATGCCAAGGAAAGCCTCAGAAATGAGTCAGAGGTCTATTTTGTATAGTTTGTCTGCACCGTCTTCGGGCTCTTAAGTTCTCGATTCACCATTATTGGTTCTACTATCACAGTAAGTCTTTAATTATCTCAAGAGCTAATTGATGTTTCCAAAAAGCTTTTCTGTGATTTAATTTCTATTTCGTTCACTTGAAATTTTTATATATGGCATTCTGCTCTCAATTAAAAATGGGTGCACATTATAAACTCAGAACAAGAAGAGAAAGATGTCTCAATTCCCAAAGGTTAGGAATGGCTATCGTGATGAGATTTTCCATTTTTATCTTCTATTTCATTATAGAACACACTCCTCCTCCCCAGGGGAAGGTAAGTACCATAAGTATTAAATGTGAGCAAACTGGGTAATACAGAAAGAATAGGAAAAATGCGTCTGAATATTGCTAAGTTCTTATGATTCCAAATTAATATACAATTCTGGAAGAAAAGAGTTCAAAGATGAGAAATAACAACTGGTAAGCTACATCAATGTGATTAGTTGTTTCCATGGATAGCTATTTGCAGGCACAATGTTGGCTCATCCTGGGTTGTAATACAAACAAATCTATGAATTATAACTGAACACCTTTTATATGTTAATTGCATTGTGTTTATAACAACACATGTTTTTACTTATCTAATCAGATAAAAACAGTAATTTATTTCTTTGTCAGAACTCCTTTATCATCTAAAGGAAGCTTTATCTGATTAACTTTAGCTGGTAGATTAAAATTCTCGATGCTTGAACATACATTCTCAATGGACGCATGTAGGAAGGAAACGACTTTTTAGGAAGAAAACAAAAGTGAGCTTGTTTAGGAAAACTGAATGATTATAGGACTCATAATTATATATCGAACATTTGATTTTCTTGTATTCATTATCTATTACCATTAGAGATTAAATAATAATCAATGTGCTCAAGAAAGCACTGTAATAGATCTACTACTCTCCAGATATGAGCAAAAAGCTTTTTCATTTTATAGCTTTCCTGAAATAAGCTATTGCACAGAGGGAAATGCTTGCTATCGAGCCAGTATTGTTACTGGGCTTTTTCATATTTGCTATGTCTGAATTTGCTTCTGGTATTCCAGTAAAACTAAACCAAACCAAAACAAGAATAGTGTAGCATCACAATCCAGACTTTCTAAAGTCCTTACCCTCACATTTTAGCTGTGCAGTTCACATAACTAATAATGTTACAACAAAACCTCCCAATGACAGCAGAGGTCAACGAGCCCCAGTTGGCACTTTAGTTTGTTTCAGGAAAAATTAGATGCATTTAAATTTCAGATTAGCAAGAGATGACAGGATCATTTGAATAAGGGTTTATTGCCGAGACACTTGTCAGAAATCATGTCCATCTCTGATGGCACATTGCCAAGATTTGTAACCTGCATGGATTTTACTAAAAAAAAAAGTGTCTACTGTTACTCGTTATCAAACACTAGCATATTATGCCTCTTATTACTGTTTCCCAGTTGATGGCATTTTATTTGAGGAAACAAGATCGGAGATATCTCATTTTAATCTTGACAAGACAGGGAGTCAGAACTGCTGTGGTCAAGTTCAGCCCCGTCTCCTAGCAGACTTGTGGACGTAGAGTGAATAATCTAATCTCTCTGAGACTGTTTGATTATCTGCGATATGTGGGGATGAGCATATTCACTCTTTCTGCTTCCCAATTTGTGATGGGGGGTTATTACTCTAAACCATCTCATCCAGGGGGACTCTGTTGTTAGAGATGAGTTGGTGCATTTCATAAATCATATTTATACAAAGTTCATAACCCCATCATTGGGTAGGTATTCTTATTTACCCTTATTTTACAGATAAAGGAAAGAAGGCTTAAAGGGGCTAAGTAACTGCAGGGACAATCACAGGAGAAGCAAGAAGGGCTACGTGGGCCTGAACTCGCATTCTTCAAGGGGCTTTGCGTGTGGTCTTTTTCCCTTTTTTACAAATGATGCTTTGCATGCAGATGACATGCATGCTTATCAATGGCAGATCTGAAATCTGACCCCAGGCATTCTGGACCTTTGCAGGTGGAATAAATGTCTTTCAAGAAGCAAATGGGGGTAGATCCTGAATCCGTTCAGGAAATTTAGGTTCAGCCATCACTTCAGGGACCTGTAGCTGGTTTTTGAACTTCCAATTTTAGAGGACTATTTCTTTTAGTTTCCTTCTATTTTAAAACCAAATAAAATTTATTTTCTCAGGTGGAAATGTATTGCACTTTTCATTATGGACTTCTGTTTGCTCTCCTATCTAATATTCTTTTGTTCATTTATATTCTTCCTAGACTATAAAGCTAAGTTAAAAAATAGATTTCAGAAATCCAAAATTCAAAGGAAAACCACAAAACTGAAGTTTTAGAAAGCTAAATAGGCTCTACGGATGCAAGTACAAATTAGACCCACCGTACTAAAGAGAGAGCGCTTTCTATCTCAGTCCTTTTAAGATCCATGTTGACAAAAAGTAGAGCAAGAAGCCCCAGTTCTGCCTGATCTCATCAACTGTTAATCATTTAAATTGGGAGGAAGCACCTGAGACATCAGCTATCAACTCTAGAGCATAAATACTCAGTCTTCTTAATTTTCCTTAAGCTTATTTAGAGTCTTTATTACACCATCAGCTCTTTTACTGTCCACTTTAGCTTGTGTATTTTTATTTTTTCATTTCTTGTGTTGCCTGATTATAGCCTGAAACTCAATAGAATTAATTGTGCTCCTAACTTTAAAAACAGGCCTTGGTGAACCTGCATGTTAAAATGAACCAAAATAAAAAATGAACTCACACTGAAAAGTCTGTTATGAATTGCTTTTGCCCAGAAACCAAAGCCTCAAGGAATAGAACCAGAATATTCTCTGAACTAAAGCTGAACAGAACTTGTATAAAACACAAAAACCATTTAAAATCTTTCACTTATCCCTAAAGAAATACAAAGAAGTCGTGTCAAATCCTCAGTGATGAGAAAGGCTATTTAATTTAGGGAACCCTATTGGGTCCCTTTTGCTGGCATGACCCTCTCCCACGGCCTATCTGGTTCTAGTTGCTTTCATAAGAAAAACATAATTTCTTTCATTATAGGCCTTTGGTATTTCTTAAATTAAGTTTGGAAAAGAACATCTTCATAGCTAACAGACACTGAACTGTTTTAGGCCTCCTGGTAAAGTAAATGCAAGTCATTCGAATACAGTGTTAAATTCATTGCTTTACATATACTGACCTTTGGCTTTATTGAATAAATAATAAATGTTATACAGCATGTGGAATATAAACTTACAGATCTAAATGTACATAGGTACTATACTGATGAAATCAGTATTTTTGAATCCTTAATCACATGCTAAAATCAATATCTTTTTTTTTTTTGCGGTACGCGGGCCTTTCACTGCTGTGGCCCGTTGCGGAGCACAGGCTCCGGACACGCAGACTCAGCGGCCTTGGCCCACGGGCCCAGCTGCTCCATGGCATGTGGGATCTTCCCAGATCGGGGCATGAACCCGTGTCCCCCGCATCGGCAGGCGGGCTCCCAACGACTGCACCACCAGGGAAGCCCTAAAATCAGTATCTTTGATGAGAGGATGTGACATCTCTCAGACAACTGATGATTTCTTTATCATTTTTATGTAAGCATTTGTATATTATATACAATATATAGAAAAGTATATAAATGTAATATATAATCTACATTTTATATTTTTGTATCATATATATGAACCAGGAAATATTTAGTACAAAATTTTCTAATTGTAGTGTAGTTTAAGGAACTATACTGTGTATTTATATCTTCAGATAAGTAGTGGCAGAAAAACAGAAAATATGTAAGCAACAGTGTCGACAGCCTAAAAACGTACAGAAGAACATAGCTAACTGACTAGTGTGAATTAAAAAATCAGACCAAGGGGCGAAAAGTGTACAATAGCTCTAGTTTGGTAAAAGCATACAGATGTTATCATTATTGTATCTCTTGCTTTAGTGGGCGTAGTGAGAATGGATCAGGTAGGAATGCATGTTCTGCCAGCACTGAGTGAAAATCCTACTGCTGCCATGTAGCCTGTGTGTGAATTACTTAACCTTGACAAGACTAAGCTTTCTTATCTGTCAAACAGAGCTGAAAACCTCAGTTTGTTAATTTTCTTGATACAGTCTAAGTACCAATCTTAGAATGGCTCCTTAACGCCAAGACAGTCCCAAGTTATGATGGTAAATAAGAAAACTTGTGTTTGGTATGGTTACCAGACCATTTGCCCTCAGAACTGGGGTTCATGTCAGGAGAAACTCGGGAAAAATGCAAAATCAACCCAGGCTCAAAGAACTGAGATGATAGTTGACCTCCTTTATGACTATCTCTCTTTTCAAAGGGGCTGAAGTGTACAATATGCTCCTGGCTAAAATATTTGCAATTGCATTACTGTATAATTTAACTTTTATTCAATTTTAATAATGAGACAGAGGAGAAAATATTGCTTCACTAAATTACCTGCTCCCTGATCAGATTTGAATATTTAATAGCTCAATGGCAAAGCAATTATAAATGTCTGCAAATAAAAATAATTCCTTATTCCTGGTGTGCAAACATATGTATGTGCCTTCCTTATCAGTTACAACAGAAATTTGAAAAGAGACTTGGGAACAATTTGTCGTTCTTTCTTGTCCTCACAGTGTATTGAAATTAGGGATCTTTACCTTATTATAATTTGATTCATTACTGTGAATTTGAAGTGTGATTAAACCATCAGGTACAAAGCAGCAACACACAGTAGATACAGACAGCGCACAGGGCTGGCTTCATGGGTGTGTGACGTTGCATTTACACACGGCCACGTGCTCACAAAGGCCCCCTGCTGGGTTTAATGTTCTGCTGCTGCCATCTTGAAATTCTTAATAATTCTATCTTTGATGTTGTGTTTTGTAAGTGCAATCCTGTGGGACGACGGAGCACACACAAGAGCGGGGGAGATGCACACAGCATGGGCATCGGCTGTTCCTTGCTGCTCTATTTGCATATAACACGTCCCTTGAGCACAGAATCCTAGTGAATCCACACTAGGTGGGAGTTCAGCAAGACTCAAAGCAAGTACAAGATGAGTGTTACATCCCCGCCTGAGGAAGTGGGGAGTGCTCACAGCCCTGAAAAGTCACTCTT
>NW_006786698.1:370253-378725 GCF_000442215.2 Lipotes vexillifer | reverse complement strand
ACTCTTTCCTCTTGAAGCAGAATGTGGTTCGAACACAGAAAGAAGAAATGGCATTCTAAGAACCGTGAACAAGAACTTCCACCACATCCCTTTTTCCTCCTGTTTCTTCGCCGACCACTTATGCTGAAAAGGATGACCTAGAAGGAAAGGGGAAAGATAGGGCAACCTGTAGGAATCCAAAACTTTTCCTTTCAGCCTTTCCTCACTCATCAGCAAGCCAAAGGTTGACAATGTTGGTGTAATGGGAGCTAATCATTGAAGGTACATAAAAACAACTGAGTTAGTTTTGTGCAGCGTTTCCATTATTCTTATAAAGCCAAAATACACATGTGTATTTGCGTTATGAAATGCGGACTGTGTAATTTTGGTGTTTCTGTATAGAAGGGGAATATTCACATTTGCATTTAACTCTGATATTGCCCAATGTAAAGATGAACTATAAAATTTACGGTAATAATTTAAAGTTGTAAGTTTTCTTTATTTAGAACCCCGTTAAGTAGCAAATAAAAATTATGACAAGTGAAGGGAAACTGTGGAAGAAGGGATAAAACTTTCCATTTTAACACTTTTAAGAGACTTTATTTCATGCTTTTTGAACAGGGGCTCACATTTTTATTCTGCGCTCAGTTCTGCGAATTACGTAGCCTAGCTGGCATGAACAGGGTAACACAGTGGTTAAGTCCAAAGGCTTTGAAGCCACCCAGAGCTAGATTTAAATCATGTTCTGCCACTTAGCCATGGCCTCACTTTTCTAAGCTTCAGTTTTCTCATCACTTAATTATTTAGTCAACCTATATTTATTGAGCTTACTGGGTATACTGTGAGGTACACAAGTGAGTCTCTTTACCTTCATAGAGCTTGCATGGTAAAGAGGAAGACAGAAATTCAACCGATAAAAAATAACGCATAATTACACATTAAGATAAGGGCTATGAAGAAAGACAAGGATATTTTGAAAAAGAAAATTGGGGAGGGTGTTGAGACCTAATTTATTTTGGGTAGTGAAATACTTAAGTTGAGACACGGAAGATGAGTAGGAGATAACTGGGAAAAGAGTTGGGCAAGGGAAGACATGAAAATACCTACAACTCATAAGGCATCTATGAAGACTGATGCACATGAAAAATATTAGGACAGTCCTGGCAATAGTACACAGTGAACACAAGATAACTTTATTATTATTAGAAGGCTTATACTAGTCGGTCCAGAGGGTGATTTTTAGCCTTATCCTCACTATCCATTCATATTAGGCAATGTGTGTATAAATATTTTTCTAGAAAATTCCTTATCAGCATAGCCACTCATTTAATGATATTTAGCTGACCTTTAAGTATGGAATAGGATTCCATTCTGTTAATTCTCTCTGCTTGGCAAAGCTCTTTCTTATACACACATATCAATTTCTAATGAATTTACTCGGGAGGCCCGCAGTTCATGGTCTGAATCTATATGTTGTCTGACTCAGTTTTGTTTCACTGCATTGTGATAGCATGCTTCCCTTTGGGCATAAGAGCATTTCAATTAAAGAAAGCTAGTGAAGGCCTTTCCTTCCTGTCTTTAGTTTTCTTTTACTTGTCATTGATTTTAGTAACTGTCATGAAAATGAGAAAAAAAAAAGTGTCTTTCTTCTCTTTGAGTTGTCACTTTTGTCTCTCCCTTTCTGCCAGTCACGGAATTAGCGTCTCCCTTATGCCTCTTTTATCGGAAAACAGGCTCTGTGTCATCTTCCCTGATGGAATCCCAGGTCTGAGGTCAAGTTAGCTAGTTTCTTGCCAAAGCAGAAACATCTGGGAAAGGCTGGCAAATGCAGAACTATCCCTGAGCAAAATACTGTGATAGGTGAGGGTGGTATTTGCTGTCACTTTGCCCCCTCATCACTAGCTCTCTTACAGTCTTCTTTATCACCCAGAGCCCTCAAGCTGATGGAGCAGTATCCTACTGCAGCCTGCCTTGTCCCTCAGCAGCATCCTGAGTACCTGACAACCCCTTGTTCACCCCAACCAGAGGCAGATAACAAAGCATGAACTTCAGGGCTCTGAGAAGGGTCCTACCAATGTGTTCACAGTGTCAAGTCTATATTTGTTTAATTTTCCAGAGTAAGTTATTGTACCCACTATAGACTAGTGCTGCTGTCTCTTTCTACTTGTACTTTACCGTCTTCATATTTCCCCTTTGGTCAGAAAGTGTTGGAGCACTTTGGGATCTGGCTAAAGGATTAAGTTGAGCATACATGTAGATTGAGTTTACTGGGCTACATTTATGTGATTCATAGCCACTTCCATGAGTAGTTACTATTGTCATAGCTGTCCTGGTGTAGGAATTATTTCCAGAAATACACCTACCGCCCTCCGTGCCAGTCTCCCTGTACCTGACCCAAAGGCACAGGGCTAGAATCTGTATCAATATAGAAATGTGTTCTACATCATCTGGCAATGGAAATTGGTGGGTTTCTTCTAGATTATCCAGAAGCTAGTCTGAGGAAAATTCTTCCAATCATTAGATGTGTAAAGTGGTAAGCAAAAGATTAAGTTCTCATTAATGTCAAGTTAAAAGACAAGTTTTCTCCTGTCAGGGAGAGAATTGATAATTGAAGGTACACTGCATCATACACTTTTAATGGGAATTTTAATGTAGAACTGTACTTAGTTACATTTCTAGAAAGACAGAATTCTTCCCTTTTTAGGAAACAAACCTTTAATAGTACTACAAACTATAAATATGTCTGTTTTATGCATCCCAACTATCAGTTAAATAAAAACCAAATTTTGATCAACTATGCTATAGCACAGACTGAATTCTGCTTATATTCTCTATGTAGAAAATACTACAAATACTATTCTTATGCAAAGAGGTGAGCAACAAGTATGCGACCTAAAAATGTAAAGGAAAAGTAGTATAAATGTGTGTTAAACAATTAATCCATAGAAATATTTTCTGGATTTTGTGACATTTATGTTACTATTCAACTTTCTTAAAATGTATAATTTGCTGTATTTTCATAATTCTAAATAAATATTTTTCTATGGAAGTTTGCATTCATTTTCCATGTTTGTCTTAAAGAGTCCTCAAAACTATATAAGCTTCAGGCCCCCTAAAAGCTGTTACCATCCTCACTTCAACTCTATACATCTTAATCATCAGAAAATTAATGTTATGGTGACAAGCATTTTCTGTTACCCTTAGTACAATTTTATGGTGGGGTACTAGCCTCTGTTATATACCTGTTCCAAAGGGTCTTCTAATCTAACTTTATAAAATGAACAGTGAACTGCACAATCCCACCCTCTGGATTTACACTCTGGTCCACAGCTGGAAGTGAAATAGAAGTTAGTCAATAAGGAACCCTTTATGGGGATAAGAGTGACAGAAGGGGATTCCAGGGAGCTGTGTAGACTAGGGTTGGAATGGGTAAAGAGAGAAGAGAGAAACTGAGCAATACATCACGTGAGCAGAGAGAAAGGGGAGAGAGCAAGACCTTTATTCCTTTTCAAGTCCTCATTCCAACAGGCTCTGTCTTGACATCCATGGATCTCTCTGTAACGTTATAACACCCCTGCTTCACATCTCTCATTTATTGGGATTTGAATGACTGTTCCTGGCAGGGAAAAAAGTCCTGAAAAATCAGCCTTCTCAATGAATTTGCATTTTACTGGAGGACTCTGAAAAATAATAGTTATGATTAATTGAATGCCACCAAATTATTGAATACCGACACCATCTCTAATCTTCACAATGTTCCCAGCAGGTAGCTATCATCGACATTTTAAAAGTGAGAAAATGACCTCGAGCAGATGAGTAACTTGCTAAATAAAGATCATGTAACTGGAAAGTAAAGCTGGGCTGGAACTCACCTTTGTCTGACTCCAAACTGCATTCTATCTGTTATACCACACTACCTACCCATGTCTAAAGCCAAAGGAAGTAATTTCTGCTGATGGAATTTTATGTGATTTTGAACACATGACTGTTGGATGTTAGAAGCCATAGAGATCATCCAATTAAAACCCTCATTTTTACATTAAGGTCATTGACATCTTACAAGGGATGCAGCTCAAAGTTCCCAAATAAGTGTTGGAGCAGAGCCAAGAACTTGGGTCTCCTGGTTTCCTTCCATTAAAATTTACTTATTCTGATAATGTACAAGAATCCCAGACATAGCTCAATACTCCTTGAATAAAAACTATTTACCTTTGGTAAATTCACATCTAATACTTCACAGTTTTATTCCAAAAGAATAGATTAATAGGCAATATTCAAGAAATTTAAACATGAATTCCTTTAAAAAGTGATTTAAATTTTATTCCACATGTTCATTCATTTTAAAGGATTTACACTTTATATCATCTAGATTATTTAAAAACTAGAAAAATGACAGTAATACTTGCTATCAGTAGCACCTGCTGTGTTTTACATATATTATTTCTAATCCATGCATAATGTAGTATGATATATATAGGGACAATGAAACCTATATAAATTAACTGACAAATGGCCACCCAGATGATAAGGGGCAAAATAGGATTTAACCCAGATCTTGGTTGACTACAAATAGTAAGTATTTTACCAGTTTTGTTGAAGTTAATATACATAAGATTCAAAATGTGGGCATTTAGACATGGCTTATGTTATGCTCTTATTATTTTGTGCTTTTTTTCTTGCTATCTGTGAAATGATTATGGCTTGCCATTGAAATCAACAATCTGGTTAATAGTTTTTAAATATTCCTTGAACAGAAACCTTGGTATATAAATACTCAAGACTGTGAATTTTCTCACTGAGAAGGAATAGCCTTTGAAGAAAAGATACATTATAAGAAAAACAGCGTACCTGACCAGGGCTTTAAGATTTAAGAATCATTTCTGCATTTCAAACTGAAGTTCAAGCATTTAGAAGATTTATTTAAGTCCCTAGGAAAAAAACATCTTGGGAATTCTACTATCCTGAATAATGCATCATCCAAAAATAAACTGGAATTTATTATGAAATTCTGCTATTTTAGAAGTGCCTTTTTCTACAAATTGCTACTTGGCTATGTTATGGTTGATTACACTGATATTGATTTTTGTTCTTCTCGAATAAACAGATAGAGGTCATGAAAGGTAATATTTTTTTTTTTTTTTTTAGGTACGCGGGCCTCTCACTGCTGCGGCCTCTCCCGTTGCGGAGCACAGGCTCTGGATGCGCAGGCTCAGCGGCCATGGCTCACGGGCCCAGCCGCTCTGCGGCACGTGGGACCCTCCCGGACCGGGGCACGAACCCACGTCCCCTGCATCGGCAGGCGGACGCTCAACCACCGCGCCACCAGGGAAGCCCTAATATTCTTTACCTAGACTTTTTCACTCAGGATTCTATTAGAAGGAATGTAGACAGGACTGGATAGTATTTGGCCAATAGCCATTATTATGTGAGGTGAAATGAATATAAATTTAGCAGAGTGCCTTGCATACCCTAAAAGCTC
Organism: Lipotes vexillifer; assembly: GCF_000442215.2. Taxonomy (NCBI): domain Eukaryota; kingdom Metazoa; phylum Chordata; class Mammalia; order Artiodactyla; family Lipotidae; genus Lipotes; species Lipotes vexillifer. The sequence continues at coordinate 373,267 of NW_006786698.1, read as the reverse complement.
AGTAAGTTAGCTATTGCTATTTTTATTATTGGCTATAGAAAGATGCCAGGGAAACCATCAGTGATGTGGATGGCTCCCTAAAATGAACACAGCATTTTGTCAAATGTTTTATGAGACATCCAAGTGTGCTAGGCTAGTGGTGAAATAAAGCTGCTTTGCGTAGCTACAAGATGGGATTTCTGGGTTTGGTTTGCTCCTGGCTTTTTGCCATCCATGTCAGAGCCCTTGTCGATTGCCGTGGAAATTTGATCTGACCTGCTGATGTGACATTGCTGACACCACAGTGCGTCCAGTGCCACCTGCAATGTATCAGCACTTTTCTGGCTGCAAGTTCCACATACCTCTAACAAATACCCAATTTCTCACTGTGGGGATGCACTTTCTTTTCTCCTTCTTGAACTTAGGCCCCCAATTTAGGGCTGTGTGATAACTGTTCTGAATGTTACAGTCAATGAACGGCCTCACGTCATTTTCCACTTATAGTCAAGTGAAAGAAAAAATTGGCAACCAAACACTCTGTCAGCATAGCCACATTGCTCCCAATAATTTTAACTGTAAAGGGTGAAAAAAATCAGTTCAATATCCAAGTAATTATTCTTCACTAGGGTTCACCACCTTTGAAAGGCAGTTTGCCAAGGTCCTAAATATCACCATCTGAAGGGTGATGGTTAAATGCTGACTCTGTCATGAAGCAGTAAGAATGGAAGAACCCTGGCCTTGGATAAATCCTAAAGGAAGTTACTGATGAGGGGTAGAGGCAGCTATCATTTTGGTGTTAATTTAATAGGCAGTTGGTGGCAGTGATGGTTGTATCCAGCTCATGTTCCAGTGAAAAGTGGCATGTGTGAAAATTTGACCCATGGTCAGATATTTTTTCTCTTTGACAGCAGCCATTCCAGTGTTTCTCAATAATGCCAACTTAGCCCCCCAGTCACTGGACCAATTAGGACATCTAGATCCCACATTCCACATTGGAGACCAAGTTTTCCACTCTTTTCATGGATATATTAGAATTGTGTAAACTGAGCCAAGACAAGAATAATCACAAAGTGAACTAATATAACTTTCCAGGCAAATGACTTAGGGAGAGGAGCTCTCCTTTAGAACACGACCAATTAGCCATCCTGATTTCCATCCTAAATTCACCCAGTGTCTACTTCGCTTCTTGTCTCCTTCCCTGTTGGTCAGGGAGGGAGCTTTGGAAGCTTTTAATTTTCATTGTGAGTTGAATTGTGTGGCAGAAATTTCTATAAAGTCAATATAGCTAGTATACATTTTCCTTAGTAATAGAACTAGAACCCAAATTTTTACAATTGAAGTATAGTTGATTTACAATGTTGTGTTAGTTTCTGGTGTACAACAAAGTGATTCGGTTGCACATACACACACACACACACACACACACACCCACACCCACATACATATATATATATATATATTCTTTTTCATATTCTTTTCTATTATGTTTTATTACAGGATTCTGAACATAGTTCCCTGTACCATACAGTAGACCTTGTTGTTTATCTGTTTTATATATAGTAGTTTGTACCTGCTAATCCCAAACTCCTAATTTATCTCTCCCCCACCCCACTTTCCCCTTTGGTAACCATAAGTTTGTCTTCTATGTCTCTGAGTCTGTTTCTGTTTTGTAAATAAGTTCACTTGTATCATATTTTAGATTCCACATATAACTGATAATCATATGATATTTGTCTTTCTCTTTCTGACTTACTTCACTTAGTATGATAATCTCTAGGTCCATGCATGTTGCTGCAAATGGCAATTCCATTCTTTTTTATGTCTGAGTTTTCCACTGTACATATATACTACATCTTCTTTATTTATTCACCTGTCAATGGACATTTAGGTTGCTTCCATGTCTTGGCTATTGTAAATAGTGCTGCTATGAACATTGGGGTGCATGTATCTTTTTGAATTTGAAGCGTTTTCTCCAAATATAGGCCCAGGAGTGGGATTGCTGGATCACATGGCAACTCTATTTTTAGTTTTTTAAGGAACCTCCATACTGTTTTCCATAGTGGCTGCACCAATTTACGTGCCCACCAACAATGAAGGAGGATAGAACCCTAATTTTTTTGGCTATGCATTATAGCCATTCAACTAGGTACTAATTCAGCTAGGTATTACCATGTGACTAAGTGCTGGGCAGTGAAATAAATGCAGATATGTTGGAAAGAACTTTGGGGGAATTTTCCTTAAAAAGGAAAGGGAATATCTATATTTTTCCCCTTTCTACCTTCTACTGCCTGAAACATAAATGAAATAGATGGAACTCCAGCAGCCCTTTTTGGCCATGAGGACAAGGGCACATCTTAAGGGTAAGATGTGATCTAGAAGGAGACTGTGTCTCTCTATACTTTGTGGAGTCACTGTATCAGCCTTCTATGTCTTACCTTTATTCTTCTTATATGTAAGGGTCAGAGGTACTTCTATCTTGTTTAAGTTACCTGCTCAAAATGAATCTTGATACAGATCATAATGGACACTACAGAAGGTTGTTTTTTTTTAACATTACGTTTATTAGCTATTGTCTTCCCCTTTATGACTCTGCACAACTCTATGTACTTTTGTGTTTACTAAATATTTAATGAGCAAATGAATCTTAACCATCATAGGATAGTTTTGTGCTACATCTGCAGAACTGAAAACATTGATTTCAAAATTTGTTTTCTTCATTAACGACCTTGCCAACTTGATTAAAATTGTTGTCAACTTTTGAAAAATTAATTTTTTTGTTCTTTAAGTGCTCAAAAGTTTGCATGTTGACAAGGGCCGTAATGTATTAATTACAATTTATGTCATGGTTGTAAGATCATATCTAAATGGAATACTGACTTCAAACCAAAAAAAAACCCTAAGAGATAGCTTATTTATCATGTCATAATTTCATATCATGGCCATAAATAAAAATGTGACTTTGTAAATTGAACAGGCTATCACTCTGGGATCATGTCTCCCACTGCTTCCACAAGGCACAGTCCTACTTAGTGGGA
>NW_006786698.1:359000-370071 GCF_000442215.2 Lipotes vexillifer | reverse complement strand
CCCGCGTCTCCTGCATCGGCAGGCGGACTCTCAAGCACTGCGCCACCAGGGAAGCCCTGTGAGTGTTCTTTTTAAAAGACTTTTTAAAGAAAAGTGATCTTTTCTCAAGTGTAATTAGCCTTATATCAATTAGCCATATGAAACTTCTCCCTTTCTACTGGCTCATTATTTGCAGTAAATATACATGAACAAAAGAAAAACAAACAAAAACAACAAACACTTCTCTCCACTCAGTGAGACACTAAGGACCATTTACTTTAGTGTCCTTTCCTTTAGAGATAAACTTCATGAAAGATTAGTGTAAACTCACTCTCTATCCTCACTTTGATGAGACTTTACTAATGTAATTTATCTTGACCAACCTTTAGCATTTGCCACTCTTTTTAACATTATCCCTGAAGCTCCCTTAACTCTCAGCTCCTGTGGGAGTTCTTGTCCTGAATCTCCCAATTTAGTAGCCAACCCTTATTCTCATTCGCTGTGTCTTTTCTCCCACCATGCTTGAAACATTGTTTTTCTTAGTATTCTGTCTTGAGTTTTTTTCTCTCTCACTTCACATGCCACCTATTTTCTGATGACTCATAATTGTACATTCTATTTCCTGAAATTTAGAGTTGTATTTCTGTAACCCTTAAAAAAATCTACAAACCTAAGACTCATCTCACCCACCTAAATATCAAGCTGCTGCCTCTACCCTCTCCTCCAACAGTGTTTTCTCTTTTGGGTGATGACATCCTTATTTTCCTTCTCTATTCCTCTTTGCTTTGGAAAACTCATTCATCCTTTAAGATTAATTTCAAGTTTCATTTCTGCCTGGAAATGTTCCTGACCTTAACGGGGGACTTTCCCTCTCAGGTGCTCCTGTTCTTTGCCCCATAACACCGAGGTCTTACTTCTGTTTAATATTTTCACTCTGTTGTATTATTAAATTACTTATAAATCATTCTCACTCCACTGTTAGCTCCTTTTGAGCTGGGCTTCAGGTTGTTTATCTCTGTCTTTGGGATCTGCTACAGTGATTCATACAAATGAACTCAAGGAATCCTTTTGAATAAATGAGTGAATGTTTCCTTAACCTTTGCCAATAGAGCCATAGTTTGGATACATTTTCCACTGATTTCATCCGTTTTTCATTTGCTAGACTTTAATCATCTCCTATCTCAACTCGTCTTTTTTCATAAGTAAATTCCTATTAAGTTTACAGACTTTTTTCACCTTAAAGAAATACCTAAGTGTATAGGAAAGAACTACAGAATAATCATAGTAGTATTTTCTTGTTTCCCTATCTTTTGAACCCAAAACACAACTGTTTTCTTGGTGGTGAGGGAGAAATACATGTCAGATTCTAATACCAAATTCCTTTTGTACGGTAATTGTGATTAGAAACCTGACCTACTTATTGGGTCTGACACTAGGATTTATTCCAAATTTAGTCAATTAATCTACAGCCTGGCTCCAGTAGGTACTCACTAAATATCTGTTGAGTGATTTTATGCACAAATGACTTCATCCATTATTTCAAGTTGAGATAGCATGTGGACTAGCTCATAACTCATGGTAGTCATGAATAGCTGACATTTACTGAGGGCACAAAATGTGCCAGGCTCTGTTTCTTACTGTTTTATATGTATTATCTCATTTAATCCTCATAACAACCTTATAAGGTAGATAATGAAGATGATGATGATAATGGTGATGATTATCATTTAACAAATTGGGAAACTGAGTCACAGAGAGGTAAAGGAAATTGTCTAGAATATCACCACTAGCAGGCAGTAGACCTGAAAGTTAAGTCCAGCAGTCTGGCTACAGCCTGCATGCTCTTAAGTAACCTGCAACAGTTGCTCTGTGATAAACAAAGGGACTCTCCATATACTTTTTTTTTTTTTTTTTTCCTTGCGTTATGCGGGCCTCTCACTGTTGTGGCCTCTCCCATTTGCGGAGCACAGGCTCCGGACGCGCAGGCTCAATGGCCATGGCTCACGGGCCCAGCCGCTCCGCGGCATGTGGGATCTTCCCGAAACGGGGCACGAACCCGCGTCTCCTGCGCGGTACGCGGGCCTCTCACTGCCGTGGCCTCTCCCGTTGCGGAGCACAGGCTCCGGACGCGCAGGCTCAGCGGCCATGGCTCACGGGCCCTGCTGCTCTGCGGCATGTGGGATCTTCCCGGACCGGGGCACGAACCCGTGTCCCCTGCATCGGCAGGCGGATTCCCAAGCACTGCGCCACCAGGGAAGCCCTCCATATACTTTTAAAGTAAATTTATATAGACAAATATGCTTGCCTAAAATATGAGGGTTATGGGTAACAAAGAATTATTCCTTGACCTTTTATCAGAATATAAATATAGTGATATTTAAAAATCCACAACCACAATTGGGTGAACTATAAACAAAAGCTCTTTATTATTTTCTAAAATGTCCAGTAATTTTACTTGAGAGCAGTTGATACACGATGTTAAATATATTTCTTCAGTCTCAGGCCCTGCTGACTATATTTTACTGTTTAGCGGCAGGCTACTTCCACTTTAACTATATTTCACAGCTTTGTTGATTGCTGTTCTTATTATTATCCTGTCATTAGCCTCTCAGCTTCTACTTTTCATTTTCTTGCAGTGGGTCCGTGAGGGTAAATCTATTGCTTCCTTACTCTTTTGCATTTTACATGCTTTCACGTTTTTTATGAAGCCTCTGTAAAGGATAATCTGTATATCACCACATGCATGATTTACATATTAGAGTATATAGGAAAAATTTATACTCTGCAAAAGCTGTTAAAACCTGTTTAGCATATCAGACTAGGAACTCTATTATGAGGTATCTTGGTGCTCTTTTTAAAGATCCTGGAGCTGTTCATAGCTTCTAAAACAAATAATTATAATAAAAATTCCTATCGCACAAAGATAAATCTAAAGGGGGATTATTTTATTCATCTAGATGGAAAAAGTATTAACTTTTTAGAGTCTGGCATTCTAAAAATCAACACTGGAAAGATGCTTAGTTAAGTAATGCAAAAATTATCAGGTGCAGTATAAAAAGTTTTCCCCTGATGACTCTACCTCATGGTAATCTCATTTGGAAGGAGAAAACACATAAACTATACCTGTAATTAGAAAGCAAACTCACTCATTTATCAGCACTTAGGGAAGATTGATCCCCTCAATACACTCTCTCCCTATGTGAAAATGATAACACTTACCCTGATTCAGCAGTTCAAAGCTCTACAAAATAGAATATCCTCAAGATTTAAAAAAGGGATAATGTCACTATTTGCAAATGTATATAAATGTATTTTTCAAATATTTAAGTAATGATATTGATCATCTATAAGCATTTTACTTACTCATCAAGCAAGACAATTTAAGGTTTAGATTCAGTTCACACAGTTTTGTAACATGACCAACTTCAATATGGAAAAATGACTCAGGAGGTCCCCATAGACTTCCATTAAAGTATTACATGTTGGGTGGGGTCTTTGCAGGCCACTCCTAATTAGCGATGAGAATGGTTAAGTTAAACTTGGCCCTGGCATTCTTAACACAATGGTAATTTATATTTTAGCTCAGCCAAAATTTTTTTCTGTTGAGGAAGAAAACATATATAGTGAAATGATTTCCTTTTACTCATTCAGTACTAACCAAGAATGTCTGCAACCCATATGGAAAAGAGCATCACACTGGGTTGTCTAGGAAAAATAAAACCAGGTTTTTCTAAAAGTAAACTACAGTTTGAGTTAGATAGCTTTATGCAATAGAAATGTTGCTTGGGATAATGACAATTCTGGCTGGATGCCTTGTTTGATGCTCCCAGAAGTGGTTTCCGTTGAGACTATTAAGTAAAAGGATTGATAGGATATGGAACTCCAGTCAGTGGTGCTCCTTGTATGACGATTAGTTGACTCTGCTTTATTTTGGCATTTCATTTTACACCTCTTTTTGAAATCAACTCACGGCCTTGTGGTCAATCAACTTACATCTGTAAACTACTCAGTGAATTTCTACTTTGAAATACTTTATGTATTCTGATTGGTCTCAACATGATCTCAAACTTTACTAAAAATAAATAAATAAAGGGCTTTAAATGCAGAGAGGAGAAAGCAGAGGGCTTTGCATGGATAAGCAGAAGAAAATGAAATTTCCATTTTCACTGTTTTTGTCATCGTCATCATCATCATCAATAAATGTATTTATCAGGTTCACACATGCACCTGCCACTTCCTGCTTTTTCTTCATTATAATTTCACTTGAAGGCAAACACATTCGGGGATTATTAAAAACATGCTAATTCAGACAGTTTCATCAGTAAATGTTATAGGGGAAATTGGATATTCACATGCAAAAGAATTAAATGAGACCCTTATCTTACACCATCCACAAAAATGAACACAAAATGAATTAAAAACTCAAATGTAAGACCTGAAACTCCTAGAAGAAAACATAGGGAAAATCCTCCTTGACATAGGTCTTGAAAATGACTTTTTGGATATGATGCCTAAAGTACAAGCAACAAAATAAAAAATAAATGAGAGAGACTACATCAAAATAAAATGCTTCTACATGACAAAAGAAACGGTCAACAAAATGAAATGGCAACCTATGGAATGGGAGAAAATATTTGCAAACCACACATCTGATAAGGGACTCATATCCAAACTATATAAGGAACCCATATAACTCAACAGCAAACAACAACAGTGATTTTACAGAGATTTTCTTACTTGGAACAGCAAGTCATATGATTTCTGAGCTTGCCCAATGCTGAGGTTTAACTTCACAGTCATCTACTAACCAGCACAGGGCAAGGGCAAACATCTCAGAGCACCCCAGGCATCATGATGGGTAGTAATATCAACAAGAAACAGAATTGCAGTGGTCCTTCTAACTCATTTTAGTCTTAGTCTTTTTCGTAATTGGAGGCTGTAGGACATAATTATGGAAAAACAATCTATCATTCTGCTGGAACAGAGGGCAGCTGAGTTAGGACTTGACATTCTCTCTGGCCTGGCTCATAAAAGAAGAGATAGTTGTCCACCCACTTGAGTGTATATCTGGCCATTTCCAGTAGAAGAAAGGATTTCAAAGTCATACTTAGTTATTTATAGATTGTGTCTGACTTAATTAATCCCAGGTACGTTCTTATGAACATAAAATACTTTGTAAAGACCACCTGTGAGCACCCTACCTGGGTCTAGGTGTCTAACATGAAGGGCTGTTCTCTAAAATATCAAGCTAGGATGGGCCTACTCCACCAAAATGTAGATAGGACAGAGAGACCAAGTTTTAAAGTTTGGGGAAATGTAGACAATAATTGCATCAAGCTGGAGGCACTGGCACAAATGGGCTTGAGAAACAAGGCACCAACATGGGTTGCCAAGAGTTGGTTCTGAGTCTAATTCCCAGTAAGTAGACAGAGAAGATTATTCTTGTCAATTTTCATATTGCTACCCGTGTTGTCCCAGGAGAGTAGAAAGGAAAGACACAGATAGACGCATTGGGGATTTAGACAGGACACTGTTCTAGCTGTCACTTTCTAGTTGTGTGACCTTAACCTCTCTGAATCTCAGTTTTTTCTTCTGTAATATAGGAGTAATAATACTTACTTTTTTGTGAGGATTAATTTTTGAGGTGGCATATATAAAATAGCTAATACGGAGCTAGACATGCAATAATCACACACTAGAGGCTATTTTACTTCCCTACTTCTTTCCTTTCTTTCCTCGTCTCCCCTTTTTTTTTATCTCTCCTTCTCCCACTCCCTCCTTTCTTTGCCTCGGTCCTCTCATTCTTTTTTCATTATCTACTGAAAACTACTTTTAAACCACTTCCCATTTGCTAAGGACTATGTTCGTCACTGAGGATAAGTTGGTGCCTCAAAGTGGGAAAATGATCCCGGCCCACATCAGCTTACTGTTTAATAAATAAAAGAGACAAACATTAATCAAAGTAGGACATAGTGAGTGTAAAGAATTATAACTATTAAGTACAAAGCGGAAGTAGATGGTGTTATGAGAGTGAATAATAGGGCTGCTAGTATCTTTTCCTTTTCCCCTTTCTATAAGTATAAACAGAAAAACAGACTATGCTAGAATAGAACCCAAAAAGCTGATAGAAAACGTAAATGCTTATGTGTTGATGAATTGATCTTGAAAATGCATGACTGCTGGTATTTCTGTATTTTGAATTTCTGGAATCAGGAAGTTGAATAAGTTGAATAAGAAACATATTTCTATTTTATGTTTGTATCTTACACTTCTTTGGCTCAGTTTTCTGGGATAGTAGTTGTTTTAGTAGACTTTCATAGGTTTACTCTTCCTTTGAGTAAATGAATAGAAATTCCTTTGTTCCTTTGGGGAAAAAATATACTTTGGAGTTCAAAACCGTCGGTTGCCCAGAAACTCTATGTTAAATCACATTACAACCACTCAATAGAAAATAAAGCTTCCTCCCTCATAGGAGTTTCACTGTAACGAATAGAACTGAGGCAGCTTCACAGTATGGAGTGCCCTGTAGGGGCTGAATTCTCTCCCAGGCCCTGTGGCTTGGACAGAATAGAGCACTCAAAGTCCCCATCTACATAAAAACTCCTGCTACAAAGTGACAAAATTCAGCAGTCCCAAGCAGCAAGACACTCTCTTATTGGATAATAATTCTCTTCTAGTTAATCCTAGAAGGGATGGGTTCCTTGCAGGAGGTCTTGGACTCTGGGATAAAATTAACTTTTTATTAAAGGACTGTGCCTGGGAAATCTCTTTTCCTCACTCGTCCTGTCTGTCAAGTCTGGGGAATTTGAATTCTGTCAGTCACATAAACATAATCTAGTGTGACATTTACTCTCATTATAATAAGTAACTTCTTTATGGACAAAACTGGGAGAGAAAAAGAAAAGATAGCTTCCAAAGATCTTTAATAGAAAATTTGGAGTTAAGTGATTCACAAAGCATCATAGTCAAGGACCATCATTTCAGAAGTTACCCTTGGAGTAGATTAACGAGCTGTGGCACTCTTTGTTGCACTAGGAGTTGGCCTTCATGTAATATCTCTCTCTCTCTCTCTCTCTCACACACACACACACACATTAACAGACTTGTTATCTCTTCTCCAACTACCCATCATCAAACAAAAGAAAAATCTCTCTTGACTCCACTTCCCTCTCTGGCTGCCTCTTCATTTCTCTCCTTCCTTCCCTTATAGCAACATTCTTTGAAAGATGCCATCCCCAAGGCATCTCCTTTCATTATTAGACTTTCTTCCCTGCCACTTCACTAAAATTGCTCCTTTGAATGTCCTCTGAGTGGCTAAATCTGAAGACCAATTCACAGTGTTGGTCTGACTCGGTCCATTCACAGCATTTGACACAGATGAACACACGCTCCTCCTTGAAACACTTCCTTCACTCGGCTTTAGGACCCCGAGTCCTGCTGGTTTCCCTCCTAGCTGACCTCTGCTTCTCGGCCTCCACCTTGCATGGACCCCTTTGCGCTGGAGTCACCCAGCCCTCAGGACCAGCACCACCTCTCTTTTATATGCATACTCACTCCCTTGGTGATCGTAGCGTGACTGGCTTTCTAATATTTATACTCAGATGACGCCCAAACTAGATCCTGTCCTTACATTCCAGACTCACACATCCAACTGCTCATGTGTCATGTCGATTTGATGTCCAGTAAGCATCTCAACATTAACATGTCCCAAACTCCACTCTTAATCTCCCCCTCTGGTTCTGTTACTCCCCGCCTCTCCCGGTTTAAAGGTAGCATCATTCCTCTAGCTGCTCAGGCCAAAAACCTTGGAGCCATCCTGGACATCTTTCTCTTACACTCACTGCGCAATCTGCTAGCAAACCACGTCAGCTCAACATCTGAAATATACCTATTGTCCCTTCTCTTCTTTACATGTTCTCTGCCAACACTCTAGTCAAGCCACCATCTTCTCTTTCCTGGATTATTGTGACAGCCTCCCGATTGGTCTCCCCACTTGTGCCTTGTCTCTCATAGTCAAGTTTAGTCTAGTAACCAGAGATCCTGACAAAGCAGATGCTAGAAATGTCTGATAGATTTTACTGCTCTGCTTAAAACCCTGCATTGTCTTCTAACCTCACTGCGGATGAAACCAAAGTCATTGGGATGGTCTACACGGCATACATCATCTGACACCCAGGTAAAGCTTCCTGCCCTCCCCGTACTACTGTTACTCCCTGGCCTCCATGCTGTTCTTCACCAACAACATACATGCTCCTGCCTCTGGGCTTTTGCACTTGCCTGGAATTCTCTTTTCCTAGATATCCAAGGCCTTTAGGTCTTCACTTAAATGTCATCAATACCTCCTGGGAGTTATTTGTGAATTTCTTTCCTTCTTAAAGAAGTATTACCTAAAAAGGTAATACAACCATCTTTGTGTGTATGTGTGTTTTCATTTAAAAAAGAATAAAGCCAATTTAAAAGTCATCCTAAAGAGGGTATTTTTCTGCATGCCTCACACTTGCATAATACATTAGCTCTTCATGGACAAGTACCAGGGAGCATACTTGTCTATTGAACGTCTGTCACTGAAAATAAATAATATTTTCATTTTTGATAAAAAATTATTGTTGAAAAAAGAAATATTTTCTAATGTCAGAAATACAGAAAAAAATTTGTACTGTGATTTACAGGGTGCCAAGGAGAAGATCAGGAAGTAGATAGAAGTATCTAGAAGTATTGTTGATTTGAATAGAACTTCAACACATCCCTTGGCTGATGGTAAAAGGGTTTAAGAGATGGGCACTAGTATATAACCTTCAAAATCTTCCACTCCCCTACCCTGGTACAGAGGGTCAGGGATCTTGCTGCTTAGCTGAAGGATGCTCTGGGGAATTACTTAATGGAGACTATTCCCAAGATAAAAAAAGCTGTTTAGTTTCCTAACCTCATTTATTTATTTGTCCCTAGGGAGAATAAAAAAGGGACTGCAAAATGAAGTTGACTTACACAAATTCCATGCTCCAAAGAAGCACCTTGTTACAATCTTCAGGTACATTATCCAAGTAGTTTTAGAGAGAAGGATAGTGATGATTTATGACCAAGTTTTCATATATATCATTATTAGTAAATCAGTATATTGATCCAAAGATAAAATGAGGGGCAACCTGCATCATAAATTTTATGATTTGAGATTTATTATATATATTTCAAGTAAATATTAGGTCTGATTTATACAGATGGTGATTTTAGATTCATACTCTTTATAAACAGAAATACAGCAAACTACGAAATTAGATTATTGAGCTGGAAATATTTTAGTTCAAAGACAAAATTAAGTACCTGTTTCAATGTATGTATCCAAGGTACAAACATTTATAAAAAGGGGAACTGATTTTTTTGCAGTATTATTCACTATGATTCAAAATTGGTGACAAGCAAAAAGAAAACAATACCAGTGTTTCATGGTATTCTGTACAGTGCTGTTGAATTTTTTGTGTCCTGTTTTGCATTTTTCTTGTCCAGAAACAGAAGATGCAATGTGAATATCTGAGTTAGGCCCATCTCTGTGCATTTTTCAGCTCATGGTCCCATTTCTCATGAAATAAGACTCTGCAATATAATGACACTATGTGTGGGTGATAACCATGATAAGGTTCTCTCTAGCATCTGGAAAAAGCGCAAAGCAGAGGGGGTACCATTTGGAAGAGAAGATTGACTATGAGTAGTCTGCTTTTGGATACATCACTGAGTTATCCCATCTGCAAACGGCCCTCCCTTTCTTTTTTTTTCATATTCTGGATCTGGCTATTGGCATACAGGAGGTAAGACTTCCCTTCCTCATGCTCTGTCTTATAAAAGATCTTTTTTGAGAGTGTTAACATTAGGAAAGACAGACAAAAGTATTTTCAGAGTGGTACAGGTATTTCTATTTTTAAAATCATAACCAGGCTTGAGTATTATTCTTTAAACATTTTTTTCTTCAGGGATTATGTTATGTAATGAAGATGGAGTCTCAAAATGAAACAAAGACTGAGAATAACAGACATGGTTTTCAGAAGCTCAAAGATAAGGACAATGAATTCTCATTGCTCTATGGAGGATCTTCAGGGACTGGGAAGACCTCCAACTATAGAGCAAGGTTTGTCAAATTACAGCCCATGGGCGAATTTGGTCTACCTCATGTTCTTGTACAGCCTGCAAGCTAAGAACAGTTCTTAAAATTTTAAATGGCTGAAAACAATAAAAAAAATTTTCATGACACAAGGAAATAGTATGAAATTCAAATATCAGGGCCTATAAAGTTCTACTGGAGCTCACACATGTTCATTTGCATGTTTTCTGTGATTGCTTTCATGCTACAATGGCAGAGTTGAGTAATTTCCACAAAGTGTGTATGGTCTGCAAAGCTGGAAATATTTACTCTCTGGTGCTTTACAGAAAAAGTTCAGAAATTCTTTACCCAAATTGCAGTAGGATTCAGCCTCATAGTCTAAACTAAATGCAGAATTCTTTCCATACCTGCAATATTGATTTATCTACCCTTATTTTATTATTATAAATACAATTAAATAACTGAACTTCAATGACAAAAGAGATACTTTTGAAATAAGTAAACTGTTTTAAAAAGGTGAAGTATTTTAAAAGGTATATTTCAATCCCTATCACTAACTATAAGAATTATGTATCTTTTGCCCTTAATATTATGAGAATACCTTGATTACAATATTGCTTATTATAACTCACCATTTAATCTTATTTGGAATCGAGATATTCTTATGTGGGCCTTCAGAAATGCAAAATGCTTGATGTAAAGACCCTCTAAGCCAGGGGTCCCCAAACCCAAGGCTGCAGGCTAGTACCAGTCTGTGGCCTGTTTAGAACTGGGCCGCACAGTGGGGGGTGACCGGCGGGTGAGTGAACGAAGCTTCATCTGCTGCTCCCCATCGCTACCCATAGCTCGAATTACCTCCTGAAACATCCCCTCCTCCCCACCCCTGTCTGTGGAAAAATTGTCTTCCATGAAACCGGTCCCTGGTGCCAAAAAGGCTGGGGACCACTGCTCTAGGCTATATCCCTCAGAGACTAATATCTTGACCTTTGCTAGAGAGAAACT
>NW_006786698.1:329644-358990 GCF_000442215.2 Lipotes vexillifer | reverse complement strand
CCTGCTGAATATACAGGGTTGTGTGTGGGGGAAAGGGGAATGGTCAATCTTTTCAGTCTCTTGAATATGCTGAGACCCAGGAATTCTTGCTTCTTTTCCCTATAAAGCAGTGGTCCCCAACCTTTTCAGCACCAGGGACCAGTTCCGTGGAAGACAATTTTTCCATGGCAGGTGGGGGGGAGTTCAGGCGGTAACGTGAGCGATGCGGAGAGGCAGATGAAGCTTTGTTCACTTGCCTGCCACTCACCTCCTTCTACGCGGCCAGGTTCCTAACAGGCCACAGGCCATGGCCGGTACTGTGGTAAGGACTCAGAGGAAAGGTAGAAACAGATTCTTTTTTTTTTTTTTTCATCTTTATTGGAGTATAATTGCTTTACAATGGTGTGTTAGTTTCTGCTTTATAACAAAGTGAATCAGTTATACATATACATATATCCCCATATCTCTTCCCTCTTGCGTCTCCCTCCCTCCCACCCTTCCCATCCCACCCCTCTAGGTGGTCACAAAGCACCAAGATGATCTCCCTGTGGTATGCGGCTGCTTCCACTAGCTATCCATTTTACGTTTGGTAGCGTATACGTTTCCATGCCACTCTCTCACCCCGTCACAGCTCACCCCTCCCCCTCCCCATATCTCCAAGTCCATTTTCTAGTAGGTCTGTGTCTTTATTCTCATCTTACCCCTAGGTTCTTGATGACATCGTTTTTTCTTAGATTACATATATATGTGTTAGCATATGGTATTTGTCTTTCTCTTTCGGACTTACTTCACTCTGTATGACAGACTCTAGGTCCATCCACCTCACTACAAATAATTCAATTTCGTTTCTTTTTATAGCTGAGTAATATTCCATTGTATATATGTGCCACATCTTCTTTATCCATTCATCTGATGATGGACACTTAGGTTGTTTCCATCACCTGGCTATTGTAAATAGAGCTTCAATGAACATTTTGGTACATGACTCTTTTGGAATTATGGTTTTCTCAGGGTATATGCCCAGTAGTGGGATTGCTGGGTCATATGGTAGTTCTATTTGTAGTTTTTTAAGGACCCTCCATACTGTTCTCCATAGTGGCTGTACCAATTCACATTCCCACCAGCAGTGCAAAAGTGTTCCCTTTTCTCCACACCCTCTCCAGCATTTATTGTTTCTAGATGTTTTGATGATGGCCATTCTGACCGGTGTGAGATGATATCTCATTGTAGTTTTGATTTACGTTTCTCTAATGATTAGTGATGTTGAGCATCCTTTCATGTGTTTGTTGGCAATCTGTATATCTTCTTTGGAGAAATGTCTGTTTAGGTCTTCTGCCCATTTTTGGATTGGGTTGTTTGTTTTTTTGTTATTGAGCTGCATGAGCTGCTTGTAAATTTTGGAGATTAATCCTTTATCAGTTGCTTCATTTGCAAATATTTTCTCCCATTCTGAGGGTTGTCTTTTGGTCTTGTTTATGGTTTCCTTTGCTATGCAAAAGCTTTGAAGTTTCATTAGGTCCCATTTGTTTATTTTTGTTTTTATTTCCATTTCTCTAGGAGGTGGGTTAAAAAGGATCTTGCTGTGATTTATGTCAAAGAGTGTTCTGCCTATGTTTTCCAATAAGAGTTTGATAGCTTCTGGCCTTACGTTTAGGTCTTTAATCCATTTTGAGCTTATTTTTGTGTATGGCGTTAGGGAGTGATCTAATCTCATACTTTTACATGTACCTGTCCAGTTTTCCCAGCACCACTTATTGAAGAGGCTGTCCTTTCTCCACTGTACATTCCTGCCTCCTTTATCAAAGATAAGGTGACCATATGTGCGTGGGTTTATCTCTGGGCTTTCTATCCTGTTCCATTGATCTATCTTTCTGTTTTTGTGCCAGTACCATACTGTCTTGATTACTGTAGCTTTGTAGTATAGTCTGAAGTCAGGGAGCCTGATTCCTCCAGCTCCATTTTTTGTTCTCAAGATTGCTTTGGCTATTCGGGGTCTTTTGTGTTTCCATACAAATTGTGAAATTTTTTGTTCTAGTTCTGTGAAAAATGCCAGTGGTAGTTTGATAGGGATTGCATTGAATCTATAGATTGCTTTGGGAAGTAGAGTCATTTTCACAATGTTGATTCTTCCAATCCAAGAACATGGTATATCTCTCCATCTGTTTGTATCATCTTTAATTTCTTTCATCAGTGTCTTATAATTTTCTGCATACAGGTCTTTTGTCTCCTTAGGTAGGTTTATTCCTAGATATTTTATTCTTTTTGTTGCAATGGTAAATGGGAGGGTTTTCTTGATTTCACTTTCAGATTTTTCATCATTAGTGTATAGGAATGCCAGAGATTTCTGTGCATTAATTTTGTATCCTGCTACTTTACCAAATTCATTGATTAGCTCTAGTGGTTCTCTGGTAGCATCTTTAGAATTCTCTATGTATAGTATCACGTCGTTTACAAACAGTGACAGCTTTACTTCTTCTTTTCCGATTTGGATTCCTTTTATTTCCTTTTCTTCTCTGATTGCTGTAGCTAAAACTTCCAAAACTATGTTGAATAAGAGTGGTGAGAGTGGGCAACCTTATCTTGCTCCTGATCTTAGTGGAAATGCTTTCAGTTTTTCACCATTGAGGTCCATGTTGGCTGTGGGTTTGTCATATATGGCCTTTATTATGTTGACAAAAGTTCCCTCTATGCCTACTTTCTGCAGGGTTTTTATCATAAGTGGGTGTTGAATTTTGTCGGAAGCTTTCTGTGCATCTATTGAGATGATCATATGGTTTTTCTCCTTTAGAAAGAGATTCTAATAGTACAACACCTGAGTACCAGGGGAGTGGGGAAGAAAGGTTCTCTTCCTATCAGAATGGCATCACCTTTACTTTTTCTTAGTAGTAGAGAAATTTTAAAAAATTGGCTTGTCAGAATGTTCCTTAGAAACCGTTTTTTGAAAGAGCTTTCTTCCTTATGTAGAACAGAACATATTTTATCAGGATTCAAACAAAGCTGTGGAGTAAAAATTTTACTGCTTTTGTGACAGCAGATATGGAGTTGATATTGCAATGCTGAATGAGACCAGATTCTGCAGTGAAAAATAGCTTGTAGAGCAGGAGTTGGCTACACTTGCGTTTGGATATTTCTGTGTTCAGCTCTGTGATCATGCATTTATCTCAGAGCTCCAAACTCTGCCAACTGACACTGTGGCATCTGATATCATATCCACTTCCTAGGGCTCCACGCATATTGTCAGATTATTGTCCCAGACATGTAATCTGATGCGAGGGAAGTGTTTGTGAGAACTTGAACAGACTCCTGCATCAGTGTCTGTATTGGACCAAGACAGGTCTCATGACACAGAAGAACCCTCAGAGCGTACACATTCTTAGTGCTTATTTAACTGCCCAATTTTTAACAACCAAATCGGTAAGGGTGATGTTCCTTACAGTGGAGCGGGAGAGAGTTTCACCTTTCTCCTAGTCTTGGTTTAGACACACACAGGGACTCTACCTTTCTCAGTGCTCATCTATGTTGCTGCCTCTGGGCCTTACTAGTAATTGTTTCTGAGACTTAAGATCTACCAGAAGATATACCAGAGTAATTACCCAGAGTCTACCCAGAATATGTACCTTCCTGTGTGGCTTAAAGTTGGCTTGAATTGCAAAACCTCTTACTTCTTAATGGGAATAGGATGAAAACTACTAAGCAATCTGCTACAGGTCTCATTATCTACAAGGGAAATTCACATATCCTATTATGATATTCTAGGAGTGCTTCTTGTAATTTTTTTCTATTAATCTATGACTCCTTAAAAATGACTTCTACTTACATGTAGTTGCATAAGCCACGAGGCCCCAGGCACTGAAATGCCGTGTGCTAACTTGAACTTCATGAAACATATTTTAGCAAAGATGAACTTGCTATATTTGAAGGCCTCAGGTGTAAGGCGACTTCACGCTAGCATGCACACAGAGTTCAATACTTTGTACAAAATTAGGCCTTGTCTTGACAGAAGCTTTCTAGTTAGTCAGCAATATCCCTTTTGCTTTTAGGTGATGATAAAGTACTCCATTTTCTTATTACAACAATTTTACTAAATAAAGGCTCTATTTGGAGATGGTCACTATTATCCCAATGGCCCAAATAAGAAGCCACAGAAACATAAAAAAAAAAAAAAATACAAGGTTATTTTATACACGCTGCAATGAAATCATCTGTGTTTACATCACCATTCCTACATTACTCCACCTGCATTTAAGGTCTCAACTCTCAAGTATGCTGAATCTCTGGAGCGTTACTTCCACTTCTAATTTCTTTTTCTTCTCAAAGAAAAATCAAGGGGATTTAACTTTTTGATTATTCAGAATTCTCATCCCCTATTTTACTAAAGTTTCTGTACTAGAACTTGCTTTTTTCGTAACTATGCTCATCTGATCTTGTAATTGAATACACTGCTACCCTCAAATTTTCAATCTCCTTAGTCATCTTTTTCCCCTGAGCATAGAATGTCCTGATTGTGTTATACATGTTAAAATTGTGCATATGTTAAATAAGAGTTAAAATATTATTTAAATAGTTTAATTATTCCTTTTGCTAAGTATCTTAGAAAATAGAACTTTTCACATTCATTTTGAGTATTTGCTTCTTTCACTGACTATAAAAATGCTATCAGTATCTTTCCAATTAGTTCTCTTGATGCTATCCCTTTTCACAGAGGATAAAGCACTTCTGAGTTCCACAGATATCTTTCAACACCATACCCTACAGAGTTTCTTGGACACACATCATTATTAGTGTGTCTTCTTGATGACTTGTTTAAGAAATGTGAACTTGTATGTCCATAGTAGACTAAAGTTCCTCCTCCATCTCCATTTGCAGTGTCATCAACAGAGAAAGCAAATCAACAACTGTAGGACTTTTTCATTTATTCATCAAACATGCACTGAATGACAGACACTCTGTTTGGTGTTTGATATAAAACTTGGCTCAGATTGCTAGGGGGGAGGAAGTAATTTCCTCAGTTAGTGTCTCTACTTTCAAGACTGGCTAAAAGTCAGAATTTAATTACATTTTTCAGGTGAAAAATTGCACTCACATTCAATTTCTGTGACAGATACTGGTGTTTCCTTTTTCTTCAGCCATACCTCTTTTTTTCTTGCTTAAAGAAGTCCAATTTTACTCAGGTATGGGATAATGTTTTTCTCTGAAAAAGCGGCATCCAACCAGTGTTTCATGAGATAAACCAATAGGTTGTCTAAGTCAGCCATGGCAATTCCATTTGTCTCTGCCAATAATGGGTTTTGAGACGGACAAATGAAGCAGTTTTGGCCAACAGGATAGATGGGGAGTCTTCTGGAAGTCCCAGCACATGGGAAGACTGGCCTTTCTATTCATCTGGAAGTTGTGCTATGAAGACATGGTACTTACAGCTACTACAGTTACTTAAAACCCTAAGTAGGGAAATCACCAACACACCAAATGAAGACAGAGCAGAAAAGTGGAATAATTATTAAGCTACTAAATCAAACATGGAATGGCCTAACTCCAGAACTCTTGTTAAGAGAGAGACAATAAATGACTATTTCTTAAAGTACTTTTAGCTGGGCATTGTGTTACATATAGCTAAAAACCTTAACCCAATACAGTTACAACCATGTTCTCCATTAACATAATCCTGAGTCACTGCTTCATTTCTGAAGACTTCTCTCAGCTTTAGCTGTATGATGTTGTTATAAAAGAGAGTGCTGTGTCTTTCAATAATCATTAAGATGGCTAATCAGTAGGACCAGTTTTTATACCATTAGCGGAGAGCTGGGATCAGTTTTAGTTGGTTCCATGGAGTGTTTGCGCTTTTCGTGTATATTGGTGTTTTATAGAAGGAACAGCACATCATAGGAATTTAAACCCATTTTACATGTTATTTCAATTCACTGTCCTAGATTTTATTTTACTCTTTATTCTACTAATTAGGAAAGGTGGCCATTATTGAAAATGCATCTGAAAGATTGCTAATTTTTAATTTTTAAGTGTCCTGATAATATAATTTACTGTGTGCAGCAACAGATGTACTGTATTATGGATCTCATATTTGTTAATATTATCATATCACTGAGGGAAATAATTGATGTAGTGATAATAACCTACACTTGGAGAAAACATACAGAAATCTTGTGAAATTATGTTTACGTTCCTTAACTTGGAAAAAGGAAAATAAGGGAAGGTTACTATTGCATTGATGAACTGAATTGCTTCAAGTTATGATAACTTATATTCTAGCAGAGTTTGAGATTATATTTTTGAAAATGAGACAATAAACTGCAATTAAAGCTACTTTACATTCATTACATTACGTAGGATTTTATCATTTAAAAAAACAGTATTTTTTCCATTGTACAGTTATCTACTTAAGGTTTAACTGTGCCTTTTGGGGAGTTTCATTTAATTATCTCTAAGTTAGTATTAGCTGCTTAGTTAGCTTAATTATGTTATTATGAGCTAAATAAAACCTTTCATATGAACATTCAGTAAAGGGTATTTCCATGCATGGTATTAAAAATAATCCCCTATCTCTGATATCAAAACTAGCATTCAAATACTCTTCCTGTGTTTTCTTAGCAATACTGCTGACAAATAGGCTCCTTGATATTCAACAATAAAAATGTAAATAGTGATAACCAAAAGACAGAGAGAAATTATGTAGCCCCAAACTCATTTATGTGCATAGGATAGTTTGATAAAAATTGAGTAGAAGGAAGTTTAGTAACTTTCTAGTAAAATCATAATGCTTATGCCTTCAATTTATAGAGGTGGATATAGAAATTATTTGTTATTGCTGCATTTTAAATATTTCTAACAGAAATGTCACCAGATGTCAGCACAGGTGAAGAATTGTGCTTGCAGAGTGAATGTGTTCAGTTAGTCATCTTCCCCATTTCTCTAACAAAACCTTCCTCACTGATGATAAAAGAATCTGGAAGCATTACAACTGAAGGGATTTTATAATCCAAGTATGCCACCTCTACACCCTCTACACCTCCATCCAGAGAGGAGAAAACTAAAACACAGAAATCTAAGGCTCCTCAATTATTTAGTAGCAACAGAGGTCCTGGCACTCCTAATTTCAGTCCAGTGCTCTGAAATGAATAGTCCTGGGCAGTGAACTTGTTAGGGGCCACGCGTGACATCCAAATGCCACTTTGAAATAGGTCTCCTTTTGGAGAACTGTATGTTTATATAGCCTGAGATGCACTAGCCATGAATACGTTATTCAAAATGTGAAACTAATTTCAGTCCTTGAATGTGAACTATGGGGTTTCATCGTAAAGCACTAACCAGCATTGTATACCATTATTGATAGGTCCAACAGCTGTGCCAACACATAGTACCATGCTGGCATATCAGTCAGGGGCCTCAAGACCAAAGGGGACTTGCTTTTTTTGATTTAGTGATTCAGAGTTTATTAACTGTATCTGGATGACTTGTGCCAAAAATCCGTTTTATCTAAAATTAAACTTAGGGCTTCCCTGGTGGCGCAGTGGTTGAGGGTCCGCCTGCCAATGCAGGGGACATGGGTTTGTGCCCCGGTCCAGGAAGATCCCACATTGCTGCGGAGCGGCTAGGCCCGTGAGCCATGGACGCTGAGCCTGTGCGTCCGGAGCCTGTTGCTCCGCAACGGGAGAGGCCACAACAGTGAGAGGCCCGTGTACCGCAAAAAAATAAAAAATAAAAAATAAAATTAAACTTATTATTCCCTACCTTATTTCTTCAATTCTTTATTCAACAAATATTTGCTGAATGCTTCCTTGTGTCAGGCAACGCTCTAAAATGAAGGGATTTTCACAGCAGTGGATAAAACAAATTCCCTTCTCCCAAGGAGCTAACATAGTATTGGATTAGACTGAAAATAAATTAATTATTTAATGAAATGAAAGGCAGCAATAAGAACTTTGCAAAGTCATTGGTTAGATAGATTGCACCTGGAGAAAAATATGGACTGGTGGCCAGAGAAGTCCTCTGTAATATGACATTTGGTCAAAGCTCCCATGTATGTGGCACTTAGCATGTGTTATTTTGCCTTGTAATTTGTTATAATCATTCACTGAGTATTTGCTATGTGCCTTCTGTTGTAAGGCACACTGTCTGGTATCATATGTGGATGAAACAGTCACAAGTCATTGCCCTCATGGGGCTCACAGTCCAGGATCAGAGATACAACATGTATACATAGTAATAACTAAAACAAGGCAGATAGTGGTAAATGTGGAAGAGAAATATTGGTAATGTGCTGAGGAGTTTAGAAGATGGAAAGAAAATGAAGGAAATGCTCATTTCTATTAATCTTGCCTCTTCCCCAACACATAGTAAGGAGGTAGGAATGATGTATGTTTCTTTCTTTGTATTTCAGCTTCCTCACACAGTACCTTCCCTGTTTGGGTCTTGTTTGTACTATGGATGTTTGCTGTAGATGATGACTATTCTCTGAATGTTGTTTCTTCTATCAGTTAGTGACTGCTGTCCTTTAAACTGTACTGTAGGTGACAACTATTCACATGTAAATGAATCATGTCTAAAACAAAATGCAGCTTCCTCTTTTTTAATTCTCTTGTATATGTCTACCTACCCCAATTTAAGCCATCTCCCACTTCCTCTCTCTTAATCTATCGGTAGCCACATTATGAAGAGATGACTCGGGGTCTTCGTATCAATCTATGTAGGTATTAGGGGCACTTGAGCGATGCACGTTTAGGTGAGCAAATGAATAAATGATAGGACCCCTGCTGGGTATTGAATTTGGCATTATTTAAATCACTTATGAAATGGACATTTTTTCATGATTAAAGGGAGCAGAGAAATGAAGAAAATTTTAAGTTTAAAAAAAAAGCTTTTGAAAGGAATGTACAGCTTGGATTTTATGGTTATTCTTTTTTTTTTTTTTTTTTTTTTTTTTTGTGGTACGCGGGCCTCTCACTGTTGTGGCCTCTCCTTTTGCGGAGCACAGGCTCTGGACGCGCAGGCTCAGCGGCCATGGCTCACGGGCCCAGCCGCTCCGCGGCATGTGGGATCTTCCCGGACCGGGACCCGAACCCGCATCCCCTGCATCGGCAGGTGGACTCCCAACCACTGCGCCACCAGGGAAGGCCCTCGTGGTTATTCTTAGTGGAGCAATAGAACTTCCGCTTCTAGTGCTTGGTTAGGCAGCAATTTCTTTAAGCAGGTGAAAAAAAAAATAAAGGAACTAAATTAATTATGTGCATAAAATATGCTGTCCATGCATTTAAATACACGAAGGGTTGTCTTTTGTGAGCCCTTTCAAACCCCAAATGTCTCATTTTAAAAGGAATTCTTTCAGTTCCTCTTTCAGTCAAAAGATTAAACCATTTTAATTTTCTGAGGCAAGAAGCCCCCAAAGCCACATAGAAGTTTTTAATCCTGCCCTAATAGAGGGTGAATTTTCCAAAATTCCTACGTCTAAGGTAAACAAAATCCATTAAGAAGTAGTTATTAAGCCCTATGGACAGAAAACAATATTAGAAGCCTAAAAATGATAGCTTTGGGGCAATGAAACTCATTGGAAGTAGAATACAGAAGCAGGAACAGCAAAGGCAGAGGGCTCCTTTAGTATAAAAAAAAAATGATTATGATGAAAAATATAACTAATTGGCATTTTCATTGTTTCTTTCAATAAGAAAATCTCAAGAAACTTTACAGGACAAGAAGGGTGATAAAATGAAGCCTCAGGGTAGGCTATCCGATGGAACAGGATGGAAATATATACAAATACAGAAACTTCACTGTTTATGTAAGTTGTGTAACAGCCTAGTCTTATATATATATATATATATATATTATGTCTGTATATACTCGCTACCAGATTTAGTACTTTTGAAGGGCTTAAGGTTTAAAAACAATAAAATTCTTTTAGAAAGTACTGTTACCTTACAAGTGTAGTTCTAAAGTCAAGTACAACTGGATCAAGTCCCAAAAGGTTTTATGCTTTGAATTCATACACACACACACACACACACACACACATACACACACACACACACAAACTAGACTGTTATATTCACAATATGCCCTTATTGAGAGGGAATATATATACATAAATATGAAAGGTTTTAATATACGTATATATATGCATATATATGTATACACATGTATGTATTTTATATCTATATCTATATCTATATCTGTATCTGTAGTGATATCGATATATCTATATGGTGTAAGAGTTCTAGGAAATTAAAATAATTTTTAAAATTAATTAATTAATTAATTTTTGGCTGCGTTGTGTCTTTGTTGCTGCGTGAGGGCTTTCTCTAGTTGTGGCGAGCGGAGGCTACCCTTCATTGCGGTGCACAGGCTTCTCATTGTGGTGGCTTCTTGTTGCAGAGCACGGACTCAGTAGTCGTGGCTCGTGGGCTCTAGAGTGCAGGCTCAGTAGTTGTGGTGCCCGGGCTTAGTTGCCCCGCAGCATGTGGGATCTTCGCGGACCAAGGATTGAACCTGTGTCCCCTGCATTGGCAGGTGGATTCTTAACAACTGTGCCACCAGGGAAGTCCAGTTCTAGGGAATTAAAAACTGTAAAACTAAGTCCTATTCAATAAAATGCAACAGGGAATTGGAAATGAACAATATCTATTTAGCTGCTTGTATAAATGTAAGTGATGTTCTTGCTAAGATCAGATTCCCTTAACCATCTTAGAATTAATATTTAAGAATCACAATGAAGTTTAAATGTAACCCATGCTAACACAGTACATGTGTTCTGTTCAGATAAGGCGTATTTTCAATAAATGGAGTGAAGGATCAGCCTTGGTCTCAATTTATTAAAGCCATCTATTGCACTGACAATTTAACAAAACGGTTCAGAAATTAATGATTATGTTTCCAATAAAACATATAGATGGAACGCTGATTAAACTATATGGACTACTGATTAGTTTCATGAACCCTAAAATAACGCTTGCTACACATATTCTTACTGACTTAGAAATAAGCTTGAATCTCCTTTTAAAACATAAGCCTACGTTAGTCAACTTAGGAATTAAAGAATACATTCATATTGAAATCTTTTCCTACAGAAGCTAGTCTTTGTAATATCTCAGCACTTTGAAAATGAAAATGAAAGTACTAAAATCACATATAACAACTGGAGATGATGTCCCAAAGACTGACAGACCTCGTCTAATTTATGCTCTTCATGTCTCTGGAAGTTCAGGTTCCTGTATTCTATCTACTGGATATTCAAATTTCTGTAATTTAAAGTAACATTTAGATCAGCACTGGATCTTTCATATATACTTGAATTCTCACCACCAATTATAGATGGTCATGGAAACTCAACTCAATAGTGGACCCATCTCTGTCCTTAACTATTTCACAAAAACTAGCTGGATAGGGAGTCTTTGGGACTCACAAGTGGCCTGTTTCATCATCCTTTCCTGGATCTTATCAGTTCTTGGTTTATTGGCTTATTCTTCCTTGGAACTGATTTTTTCCAAGGTGACTGGCTACTGGCAGACCCTCTGATGTCAGTCATGTATTACATTTGTATCATTTTACATTTGTATTAAATGTATCATCTTGTTAGCACTGTCTCTGTTTTCACTAAATATCAAGTCGTAAAAAAATTTTTTTAGGGCTTCCCTGGTGGCGCAGTGGTTGAGAGTCCGCCTGCCGATGCAGGGGACACGGGTTTGTGTCCCGGTCTGGGAGGATCCCATGTGCCGCGGAGCGGCTGGGCCCGTGAGCCATGGCCGCTGGGCCTGCGCGTCCGGAGCCTGTGCTCCACAACGGGAGAGGCCACAACAGTGAGAGGCCCGCGTCCTGCAAAAAAAAAAAAAAAAAAAAATTTTTTTACCAGGCCCAGTAGCTGTGATTTCTGCCTTTATTCAGTTCCAAAGATTGTTATATAGTCACCCTCTGCTCTTAAATCCTGGCAGCCTGATCACTGTCAGGGTCTCTGTGATAAGAATAGCAGTTTTCAACCCACTCTGATCATGCATTGCTTGATTTTTTCATAGTGATTACCCACTGGATTAACAGAATGCTTATTTAATCAGGACCCAACATAATTAGTTATGACTTTATGATTTCAGGTTTCTGTCCTTCAACAACAGAGCAAATTTGATTACTACAGTTAAATCCTTTAAAAGAAGATACCATTCTTAGCTCTTATGTAGCTTGATCACCCAGATTCTTCTTTTCTAACTTCTATCTTGCATCATCGAACAGTTGGATTTGTAAGCATTTTAGTCATTGTATTTTGAGATAGCCAGAAACATAAGGGAAGGAAATGTTGGAAGAAAACTAGAAAACAAGCCTGGTTACCATGGCAAATATATGCACAGTATTTCCCAAGAGAAATGTAAATAATTGATCAGGAATTTTGCTCACTTCTTAACTCATCTCTATATCTCAAAATATATTTATCTTCAAATGAATCAGATTATAATATTCAAGGCATTATTAAAGAAATATGAGTTTGTGGCCAATGTAGAATTTGTATAATCTAAAATGAATGAATCTGGTGTTAAGCCAAAATACAGAAGATGCTACAGGTAACTCTACAACTGAGAAAGACTAACAATCCACACAATTTAAAGACATCTAGAAACTAAGTCGATCCGATGCAGAGCCGAGCACAGTGAGACTAAGCGATGCCCACACTGCATTTAAACAAAGTGAAATACACCCAAACTATGTTTTCAGTTAATGATAAAATTCCACTTAACTGCAAAAAAGAAAGGGAAGCTTTTAAAGACAAGACTTCACACACACACATACACACACACAATCAATCGTTTCAACATTGGCAACAGAAAAGCAACTGGCCAAAACAGTTCAATACAACACCACATTTATTGAGCATCTCTAAATGCTAGGTTGTTTTTGCTGCTGAGGATAGAAAAATAAGTAAGTGGATGCTACACTTAGATAACTTACAAACTAGTCGAGGGGTTGGCAGCTATATAGCTCATTATAATACTATAATAAATGAGATCATTGAGAAATAAGAAGTGTTGTGAGAGCACAATGACCTTTGATGTCGTTCTTATTCCTGACATCTACAGTTCCAGCTGCATGCAGATACGTCTGAGATAGAAATAGGTCTGTGGCATATGGGAAGTCTCGCTGCGATTCATTCTTATACATATTCCAGAGTCTTAGACATATGCTGCATACAAGCATGCAATCACCACAGACAAACAGCAGCCACTCAATAAAGAATCATCAGGTTAAAAACCATTGGAGTTAGCAAGCTAAAGTAGTGTGAACAGAGTTTAAAATTTGTATTGATTCTAATTAACTAGATAGATGAAATAGTTGTGATTTGATGAAAGATTTTTAAGAAAAGAAGAAAAGGAAGTCTTATTTCCAAAGAAAGTTGCAGGTTGGAAAAGGTTTTTTTTTTTTTTAACTTCTAATCAAGGCTGGGATAAGATCAAGTCAGTAAACATCATAGAAATTCTGTAAATATCAAGAAATTGCTTTTTAAAGTGATGTATATTGAAGACACATTTATTTGAAATTAATTTTATTATAAAGACACACTTTACTATTTTATTTTTTTGAGAAAAGAAAAGCCCTCCTCCCATATACAGACCCCAGGTAGAATATAAGTAAACTGCACTAATATTAAATTTGAGGGCTTTGGGCCTTGCAGGCATGTGTGGTTGGCCACAAAGCTAGAAGTTTATGGAATTGTAGAACTAGGAAGATATACCAATAAATTACCTTTAGGATTTACCTATTTTTTAATAGGAGAAGGGAAAATTTAAAAACTGGAGGGATTACGTTGTTTACCTGAAAATATTTGCCTAAAAAATTCTCAGACACATAGAATATAACCAGATCTACTAACAGCTTTCCCTCAGGAAATTCTAGATAAAATTTAACATGCCTAAACCTGCACTCATATATTCATTTCTTAATTTACTATTCTATCAATTTATATTGATTGAACTCATATGAGACCCTAGGATACAAATTCAAGGTTTTTCAGACTTTAAATTGAGTGCCCTAGATTCGCAGGTAGAGTCTATTATGGGACTAATATAAATAAAATACTTTTGTCTGTCATTAGAGGGACACCTCGATTAGGCTGGCCTGTGGCAGGTCATTTAAATAAGGTGTCTTACAGGTGTTATCTGTGTTGCCTTTAAAGGAAAAATCACAGTTAAGCAGGTAAAGAAGGGAAGGCTGTATAAAGGCAGGAGGAATGAGTAAGAAACATTCAAAAACTCACACAATTCAAAATGCCTGGAATATAGATTGGGAAATGCAGATGATGTTGAATGTTGTCCCTAGGTCATGGAAGGCATTTAATGCCATAATGAGGACTTAGACTTTATTTTATAGTTTATGAGGAACCACTGAAGGATTTATAGCAAGGGAATGACATAATAAGATCTGCATTTTGGTAGGTTCATCCTGGCTGCAGAGCAAAGAATTGGTTAGAGCAGGACAAGACAAGACAGGAGACCAGTAAGGAGGTTGATGATGCATTCAAGTGTGAAGTAATGATGTGGAGTCGGATGACTTTGAGATCTGTAGACTTAACACAAATAGGAATGGTGGCTGAAGAGGCTCAATGTCAATGACGACTTTCAGATTTCTGGTTGGGCAACTAGCTAGATGCAGATGCTTACCACCAGTATAGGAATAAAAGAAGAGATGCAGATCTTGTGGGAAATAAAGGGAATTTAATTTTGAACATGTTAGCTTTGAGGAAGTTACAAAATATCCAGTTTGAGACAACTGGAATGCTATATATGTATGGATCTTGTATTTGTTTGACTATACCAGACTGGTTACTATGGAAAAAGGATGATGCATGGGAATTTTAGTATAGTATAAAATCTGAAAGGTTTCTCCCAGCTTCTTATGAGTGAAGCCAGCTTCACAATTCATGGAAGCCACCAGTGAGAAGACTTTGCCTCTGCCAGTTGCTATTTCTATATTCTACAGCTATATAGAAAAGCTCAGAGTTTGGGAAATCATTAAATTTTTTCTTGCCCTTTTCAAGTTAGAGATAGGAAATCTAGACAGACTTTCAGTGGATTCTCTCTTTGTATCTCCTTACCTGTGGAAAAGCCTAGTAACTGAGATATGTAGTCAGATAGCTTTTGTTTTCCTATAGCCAGAGCACCAAGTTAGCAAATGATGAAAACAATGTTTCACCACATTCATTATTTTCTCTGCTAGTTGTATAAATTTATCTAAATTCCATTGGTTCTAGCAGGTTAGAGAAACTCATAGAGCAACTTCAGAAGCCAAGTAAATGTAAGCTCTATATTCCTGTTTGTACGATAATTTGAGTGACCTTGGAGAAGGACATGGCTGAAACTCAAAAGATTTGTTTGTAGCCTACAGAGAATTCTCCTCTTGGAAAATTCATTACTATCACCTCCATTTTACACATGGGAGATAATGAGGTTAGACTATCATTATTTGTTTCCTCTAGGAAATAAAGAAAGCTTACTAACTCTGTTTATTAAATCCTATTTAGTTGGTTCTGCTAAAAGATCCATTTTGAATGTCTTAATATTTTACAATTATTATGGCTTCCCTAAAAGAAAAGAGCTTTACCAATCTATTTACATGATGAACTAGAAAGAATGGACTGCTAAAGTTTTTTGAGAAGAGCTGTTTAGAAACAGGATCATCTATAAAACACTTTTAAAAGGAACTAATCAAATTTTGCAACTGGTCCTAGATAATAAAGAAAAATGCCAATGTAGTGAAAGATAAAAATGCAACGATTTGGTAGCTCTATCATCATAAATATCAACGAGCTCTGTAATTTTAATGTTGCTGAAATTGGCACTAGGGCATTATTGATTTTCTGCATCATCTAGTGGTTTCCTGCAAATATCTTTTATAAAAGTGCATTATACATCTTCTTCATAATCTTTTCTTGGGTCATATACTATCAAATCCTGCAGAGTACTATTCATTCAGCACTAAGTTAAAGTCATCGAACATATTTCTATTAAAATTTTATTAGACTTGAACTAATATCCTGAAGCTGATACAGTGTAATTTTCCTGTTCAACCAGCCACCTGATTGCTTTATGTTAAGAAACATTTTAAAAATCAGGAACACTTCCTAAAAGAGCTATTAGAATTCATTAGAATTTTATTTTTTGGCATTGTTAATGTAGACATAATTATTTTAAAGGCATATTGAAATAGTGACTTTCCTTTCTCATGAAATCCCTCTTTTTTTCCCCCAGTTCTTTGCACTTGGGCAAAAAAAGACATTCTCAGATCATGGCCTATGTGAAATGTGTGTTAATTTCTGTTCAAGTCCCAGCTGCTCTACATCTTGACATAGAATAATTACTGCACCACACCATGTTAGAAAGAGAGAGGATAGAAGATAATTACTGAACTTTATGTTACTGTTGATGTGTGAAATTTTTCAACGAAGAAAATCCATTCATTTTGATAATATAGGCACATTGGTTAAATGTGCAACTTTGTCCCATGAAAAATTTATTCTTAACACATTTTTCCCCTAGTAAACCATTATCTAAGAGTGCTTCAGTGAATTCTGATTTTATTTTGGGGGATATGAGACACATATATTTTAATGTGTATATTCTTCCTCTGGGTCACTTGGGCATAGTAAAAAAAAAAACTTTTTAGTTACTGACATATTTAAAGGCACTTTCTGCTTCTATTTGGGGCTGTCAGTGTATAATAAGTTTACTTTTGCATCACATGTCATCTTTGGTATTCTATGTCATCATCTCATACCTGAGAAGAGCATCAGCGTTTTTTGTCAGGGAAAGAAGCTAAGGTCAAAGTGGAGTGACACGTCTGGGCCAGCTGTTTCTTTGTTCCCTTTTTAATTTCTTTCTCCTTTTTCTGAAGTTCAGTTAAAGAGACAAGTTTGGGCATGTTCATGTCTGCTGCACAGAGACAGAAAGCGGATAACCATGAAAAGGTTAGAGATATTTGGCTGAAGGGTTCTAATATTTTACATAAAATGGGAATTATGAGGTATTTCTCATGCTCTCCAATTTTTTCTTAAGACCACTCTTAGAAACTGAATATGGGGTTAGAGGCCCATTAATTTCACCCAGTGTGGTGTTCCTTAGATTCTTATTACATACATGCATTCATCTGACCCAGGATGTTACTTCTTAGATTTATATATATATACAGTATACAGTTCACTTTTTTCTTTCTTATTACTATAATTAATTAATTGGAAATGCAGCTAAGATAGATAACATATTAACCCAAACCTAGATCCATCGATGGCTGCATGGATTCTGAGACCACTTTGAAGCTATATGCAAAAGACTTTCTATGTATGTGGCATCTGCACTTTTCTGGAGAGATCCATAGCTTTTAGTAGAACCTAGATGTCCCTCAAAGTTGGGAATCTTTGTTAATGGACCACATTCCTCTAACTAGCCACCATATAGGTTTTTCTTATCAAATTAAAAATGAGAAATCAAAGCCTATGCTCTTCGCTATAGTAAGAGTCTTATTCTACTAGGAGAAAAAGAGGCTAAAAGCTTAAAATTAACCTGCCACTTTATGTCTAATTAGTAGATAGTTGATTGGAATTCAGCTTGTGATGTATATTCTCCTCATGAAGTCTTCTGCAGGATTTACTTAGGCTTCTTTCTTTCTGTTTCTTCCTCTTTCTCCTCCTACTCTTTCCTCAATTTTTCTTTGTCTCTCCCTCTGTGTAGCTAAAAAGTACAAATTAGAGACCTGTTGAATAAATTTGGCCCTAAAATTTCTCTACTGTTAATTTCCTAAGTATTGGTGCTTTTTTGCCCCCTTGTATTATCCAGAGAACTACGTATAAGTGGTAAATAAAAAGAGACATGTTGAAGCATTATCCTTTGATGGAGTTTGTTCTTAGATAAAGTGGAGGGACCTAGTGGTTAAGAGTTAGACTAACTGTGCTGACTTAACCTAGCAACATAGGGCTGGGTCCAGATGGTAGGCACTGGAGATGCTCCTGCAAGGACTTACACATACCTCACATTGGACAACAAACAGGAAAATGGGGACATTCTCACTTGCACATATGCTAATTTAGCCTTGAGTAAATAGGGAAATAAAATTCCAACCTGAAGTTCCCAAGGGTGACCTAAGGTATCATTTACATTTTGAGGCCCTGTTTTATCAGAATTGTACTGTTCTAGTAAGTACTAGATTGTACATTCCTCAAGGAAATTACCTGCATCTTTTATCTTAGTATTTTTAGACACTAGTGGGGTACCTGGCACATAGTAGGTATTCAAAATTGACCAACTACAGTTCTCCATCCTAATTGGTAGGAATTCACTTCTTCTCCTTGCTGATGGTGGTCTTTTTAATCATTTCTGCCTTTTAATGTCATAGATCACAATGTTCTTTAATGTTCCTTTCCCAACACCACCCCCCATGGCATATTTAGATGTATAACTAACAGTTTATCAGATTGATTCAATGTTAAAAATATTTTGTGATGTAATGCTAGACTGGCATTATGCAGTCGCTTGTGAATGACTGACAAACCTGCTTGGTCTTTGAAAATAAAATCCTTTCAAATTTCTCAGAGACTTGTACCCCATAATAGTTTTCTTAATAATTCTGTCCTCCTCGCCAGTATTATTTTCTGGTTGATTTGAAATTTTACTTGTCTAATCAAGAACCTAATATTTAGCATTTTCGGTTATTTGCAAAAATATGGACCACATTTGAAATGCTATCTGTAATTACTAATAGAGCAATTGCAGTTTTATACTTGATTGGCTCTGCGTGCTTCTGGATGATTTTCCCATTTGTTATTTGAATAATTATGCTTGTAAAATAAGACATAACCACAGAAAGAGCTAATCCAGTTTGATCACTGCAGAACTATTTGAAGAAAAAGAGATGGGCTGTGTTAGTTAATGATCGTAAAGAGAATAAAAAGTACATGACTCCAGTGATTTCTTTTAGATTAGTAAAAGCAGCACAGAAAAACCTCCCAATTGCCCTTCCTCTTCCTTAACTAATTTTATGTTGGCTTTATTGCTAGCAAGTCCACAGGCAAACACAACACCTTTCCTCCGTACCCTCAAGGAATAAAAGCTGTTGACAATATTTGGAAGAAAATAAGGGTCTTGAATCTGTTTTTGTGCTACATAGGCATGCAACTCAGTAAACTGGTTAATGAAGAATTAACTCAGTTTAAAATACTGAAAAGTGTATTGACACATCAAGTAAAGTTGTGTGTAAAACAAATCAAGTGTGGGTATTGCCTAGGAGAGAGGTAGATGCATTAGTAACGTTCAACCTAAATATCTGGCACGTTTTTTTAAATGTAGAACTCCAAAAAGACAAATAATTATCAACTCATCAACCAACCAACTCATAAACAAAATCAGATTATTTCAGTAATTACTCAATAGATTATTTTATTATGGTGATACTCAAGCTTATTTCCTTCTACTCCATCATCCCCTTAAATATCCACCTGTTTGCTCTATAACCTGAGTGGCAAAAAGGAATTAAGTTTATGAACTGGAGTGCCACTGCCATCCACATACAACTCAACTTTTCTGGAAACATCAGCATTTGGGGTCCCTGTGCTTTCAATTCTGGTTAATTAAAACATGGCTTCAAGAATCTTTCAAATAAAAAGCGGTAATCCAGAACAAATGATAATTAAATATGATATTCAGTATCTCTAAAGATAGATATATTTTTTCAGGGTATAAGGCATTTAAAATGCTAAATTGGTAAATATTCTGCTACTATTCGGTTTGAAAGTTATTGCAGAGTTTACCTACCTCCAAATATCTCTCCTATAGAGTTCTCTGGCTTAGAATAGTCACTGAATCACTAATGTGATAGCCAAGGCATCTGGAAAGTCATAGATGAAATGGAATCAAAGCTTTACGGCTGCAACCAGGGGTTCTATTTTCTCACCAGTGTAATTGTCCTTTTGGCACATGATGATTGTACTTCTACTTGAAAACCTACAGTGACAGCTTATAAATGCTGTTGCTAAATATGTATTTCTTATGGCTTATATCTTCCTCTCTCTTCTTTTCTTCTCTCCCTCCCTCCTTTTCTCCCTTCTTCTCTCTCTTCGTTCTTTCAATAAGTTATTGCAGAAATCCTACCATGAGTACAGCAGTGTATTAAATTCAAAATACAAAGATAAAAATTTGGACCAGTTTGGTGAAGACTTAAGACATTCATATGATGACTTCAGACAAAGCTCTGATGATTGGTTTATAAACAATTTTGATCAAGGCAGGAAAATAAATAGTATGTTGAAAAAAAAGTAAAGTAAAAGTAGTTGTTTTTAAAGCAAGACCATTCATGATGATAAGAAGGCTGAAGAACAAACAGCCAACTAACAAAAAACTAAGACACTAATGCAAAAACAAAAATTGTCTAAAATTATGTATCCAGGATTCAAAGTGTGTGTGTGTGTGTACATGCATGCATGTATGCAAGTGTACATGTATATGCTTGCTTGCAGGTGCCTTTATTGCAAAGATGTTTAGTACTGAAATGAAGGCCACTGCAATAGGTCATCAAAGGTCATAGAGACATTAACTCACTTTTGTTCTCCTACGCAAACACTCTAGAATTATAGTTGCATCACTGAGCACAAATGCTACGAAATGCTCTGGAAATTTAAATTTTGGTAGATAATGGTGAGAAAACTAGTTGCTGACTCTTGAAAAACAGAGAAGAGGCTGCACCTGCAGGTGAAGAGATATTGCAAAGAGTGTGTTTTCATGACAACCTCTTTCATAGCTGCATTAGCTTGGAATTTTATCCATGATCCAGTATTAAGTGAGAAACACATGTCACATTACAGAGAATTAAGCATGTACTTGTAATCATATATATGTAAACATATTTTTATGAGCATAGAGAAAAATGAAAAAATATAGATAGGTTAGTATTGGTTAACTCAGAAAGATGAGACTGGAGAATAGTGGGGATAAATGACTAAATTTTTTCTTTACACTTTGTATATTTTTATTGTTATATCTAGCTGTTTTGCTCTATAGTTAAAAAAATTTAGCAAATTTAAAAAGTAAAAGTTTAAAAACTTTTTGCTGTTGTTCTTAAAGTTTTTTTATTTATCATAGATTAGCAAAATCATCATAAAATTGGAGGACAGTCATGGGGTTGTCATCTTTTTAATTGTCCCATTTCATAAAATAAAAAAAAACTAAAAATAAAGCAAGTAGGGAAGGCATAAAATCAGTTTATGAAAATTCAAAAAATTGTTATTCTGCTCTTTTTATTGTTTATTAGTGAAATTTGATCATAAAGTGATTTCATTTGTAACCTCTCCTTTTCGTTAATATGGTTAATTGACATGAAGTAAAAGTGGATTTCAGTAGTAAAAAAAAAAAAGTAGTAAGTGATTATTTCTCTAAGATAAGTACTTAGAAAGTGCTCCAAGAAATAAGAGGAGGAAGAAATTAAAGTACTTCCAATCTATCATGTTCTAGCACATGTTACAAATGTACCCTTCCAAGTCACATTATATATCACATAGTGGTCTAGAGGAACATACTTTTTCCCAGGCTGGGGTCAGGCCTGAATGGTTTGGAGAGCTTCAGAAGACTCCTGATTATCAGTAAAATAGTTCTAGTTATATGTTTGGTTAGTCACCCTTATAAACAAGTTGGGGCACCTGTTAAAACTTCTTTCTAGCCTGAACGCATTCGGATGAATCAGTCATTGTGTTGGCTGACCAAGTCATTTAGTAAGGTAAAAGTCTTCGGAGTCCATTGAAGACAATAAACAGGTGTCAGAAATCAGGATCAGGTCCAAATCTTTATTGTACCCTTACCTTCTGGTTTTAAATTTCTTTTTTCAGTTCTTGTGTTTCAGTGGATAATTTGGTACATAGGTAAATTTTATTTAGGTGGTTGAGTTATTTGGAGTAAGAAAGGTTACGAGAATTTGAAGGATAACTTCATCTTCATTTAGAAAGAAGAAAATGAAGAATAGATATTTTTACTTGATATGGAAACTGAGCTTGCCTCCCCTCACATGTTATAAATATCACACACTTTATTTTACTTTTTTTGGTAAAGTATGGCTATTATAGGAACAAGAAGTAGAAAAAGCCATTGTGTAGAACTGTGTTGTAAGGAAAGAAATATAATCAGGTCATTGAAACATTGCTTATTTGGGAAATATGCTGGGCTACGGACCTACAGGCTACAGGCTAGGTTATACAGAATTTTCTGATAATCAAAATGATAATTGTTATACCAAAACTTTTACCTGACTAAAAGCAACAGTATTCTAAATGCTTGGAGGGATTTTGAAGAAGATTATAATGCTTATTCAATTAAATTTTACAAAAAATGTATGGAATATCTAGCCCTTTTCTCT
Organism: Lipotes vexillifer; assembly: GCF_000442215.2. Lineage (NCBI taxonomy): Eukaryota > Metazoa > Chordata > Mammalia > Artiodactyla > Lipotidae > Lipotes > Lipotes vexillifer. The sequence goes on along the minus strand of NW_006786698.1, from coordinate 336,643 downwards.
ATGGCAAAGACTGTGTAGTAACACAGGATGAACATTCTATAGGAACTGTTCAAGCAATGGGTAAAAGCTTATTAAAGTCCAGCCACAGAGCAGGTCATCATTAAAAAACTCTTCAAGGTATTATTTCATTTACTCAGGTATTGTAAGTGTAATGATCTGAAACACCATTCACCAAAGTCTTGCGTAACAGGATCTCGGAGCCTGTGCTACTCTCCTTTCTTCTTTTACCTTGTGTCCCTCACTCTAAGCCTCAGGAGCCTGTGGCCATGAGTATCATGACTAACAGCACCGCAGCATATTTTTGTGTTCAAAAAAACAATAAACTGTTTCTTCACGGCCAGTTTTTAAACAAATAAAGGTTTTTTTGTCTCTGCTTCTAGGAGCAATGCAGATCAGCCATTCTGTGGATTAGGAGAGTCAATCCTCTCTGCTCTTTACTCCCCCAAAGTTATCATGCAGATTCAGATCTTTTGAACCCACTTGCCTTTATAAACTGTATTGAAGTTAAAAAGCATGATCTAAATATCATTTGAGAAAGTTTACCATATAAAATAGGATTGAAAGAAAGTGGTACTTAACACTCCTTCTCTTCCCATTTTCTAGAAAGAAGGCCTATTGGATGGTTCATTTTTAAATGGTGGGTAGAAAAAAGCTACATAACAGCAATGCATTTTTTACAAATATGTCATTCAATCAAATCCAAGAATACTGTATTCTTGCTCGAGATTACAGAGCCATTACAACATATTCTTGGCTATGCTAATACCATTGATACTTTTGTATGCAAGCAAGCCTCAGTTCATATTATAATGATCTATGTTTGCACATTAGCATATAATGGTTTTTCAAGGCCACGCTGGCAGCCCTATCCTAATCAATAATAATGGCATGGTTTGAGTTTCTATAGTAAATTAAATCTAAACAAACTTAACATAAAAGTTATTTCTATTGAAATCCAGCCAACTGGAAAGAAATAGGAGGCAAGATACATAGGGAAAAGAAATGATCCATTCTTAACTGAAGATTCCTTTTCATATCTACTTTTGTTTTATTTAGAGAAAAGACTTTCTTCTTGATTAAGAAGCTTTCCTCACATGATCAGTCATTGTTTCTCTTCTGAAAATTAAAAAAAAAGAATGTATGCATTTTAATCAGAAGACATTATGTACAATGCTCACTGCTTTTAATTTGAAGAAACACTTCAGGACCAAGCAACTTAAAAAAAAATAGTAGAATTTGAATAACATAATTAAAAGTATGCCTTGCCCATATGTTGTAGTAGGGGGAAATGTCTGTAACAAGAAGTTATTTACCTTGTAACATACTATATCAATCATGACCATTCATAATATCTCACCCACAAGGAACCTACAGAATCTCTAGGGGGTGATAATCTTTCCTACTGATCTCTGAGGCAACTAGAAAATCCAAAAGTAATCTTTTTTGCTATATTTGCCTTGCGGAAACTCGTTTTCTGTTTAACTATAAATGACTCATTGGATTGACGTACAAGGACAGTTGCTAATTTACTTACTATTTTCTCTTCATGGTATGCAATCAACACTACAACATCTTAATCAAAGAAAAGTTTCACAATCGCAATTTAAATGTAGGAGGCAACCGTGCATTTGCCAGTCATTTTCCACCCTTGTATATACAGAATTTAAATATGTCACATAATGCCACACACAAATACTGCTTTGCAGGTGGCGCCTTTTACGGCCACGCTTGTTGGATTAAGGTCTCTGATCAGGGAGCCCATGTGGTTGTGTCATTTTACAGCTATAGTTATAACTCAGAGTTGAGTTAGTAAAGAGTTTCAAAGAGAGAGCTGTCTCCCATCAGCTCAATTGTAGGATATGTGGAGCTCAGATCCCCTCATCCTAGTGGTATAGACAAACCTTTTACATTCTTTTGCTCAGATGAAGGCATGGCAGGACCAAAGGGAAACCAGTCTCTCAAGTTTGAATAATCTTCTTTCTTTGCTCCCTTCTCTCCATTGGTGGCATATTCGCTTCTTCTCCCGTTCCACCATCTACCTTTAGGCACCCAGCACTTTCCTGTTTTATAAATCCCTAGTCTTAGCAAAAATTACTGCTGTTGACTGAATGTTTATGTCACCCCTCAAAAAAAAAATTCATTATGTTGAAACAATCTCCAATGTAATGGTATTTGGAAGTGGGGCTTTGGGGGGGGGTGATTAGTTCATGTGGGCAGAATCTTCATGAATGGGATTAGAGCCTTTATATTAGAGGTCGCAGAGAGCTCCCTTGCCCCTTCTGCCATGTGAGGACACAAGGAAAAGATGGTCATCTATGACCAGACAGGAGCTGTCACCAGATACCGCATCTGCTAGTGCCTTGATCTTGGACTTCTCAGCCTTCAGAACTATGAGAGATACATTTCTGTTATTTATAAGCCACCCAGTTTTTTAAATTTTTTTTTATAGCAGCCCAAACGGACTAAGTCATTACTCATTCCGTTAGTCATATATTGAGGATTATTTCATACAAAGTCACGAAGGTTCCAATCCCTGTATATATTTCACCTCTCTTATTGGTGTTTAAGTTTGAAGGAAGGATTCAGTTTTGTTCATTTTTGTATTTTTTCAGTATTCAACACATTCCTGCTGCTGTAGGGCCATCCCACAATGCCTATCACATACTGCATTGGACAACTGTTGAATGAATGTGTGTGTAAGGAGAACACCTTCAGGTAAAGCATTTTAATGACTTGTTACATAGCATTTTAAATGTGAGGCAATAAGAGGATTATAATAATGATTAGGAGAGTGAATCCTGGAGCAAAGGAAACACTTTGGCATGCTGGGGCTAGGACTCTGTCAAATAATCCCTGGCTGTTTGAAGGTAAAGAAGATTGGGAGTGATACATACACACTACTATATATAAAATAGGTTAACTAATGAGGACCTACTCTATAGCACAGGGAACTCTACTCAATACTCTGTAATGACCTATATTGGAAAAGAATCTAAAAAAGAGTAGGTATATGTGTAACTATGTGTAACTATGTATAACTGATCCACTTTGCTGTACAGCAGAAACTAACACAACACTGTAAGTCAACTCTACTCCAATCAGGACCTTTTCATTTAAGGTTTACATGTTGGAGTATATGTTGGTGCTGCTGACATAGATAATGACTTACTTTTCACATAATATCAGGGAAAACAGCCATGGTTGAAAATAAGCTCTGGAAAACTGATCCAATGAAGAGAGAATAACATAAAAAAACAACTGATTTGGTTACTTTAAATAATGATAATTTCAATCACATACGTGATGAACTGCTTGTCATTTATGTCTAAACCCCATGTCACCCAGTAGACATTATGTGTATCACAAATATTTGCCAGAATAACTTTGTTTGATTAAAACAATGAAATCACTCATCTGATTTCATGTTTTGGAGATTATTCTGCATAGCAGTCTGCAACTAAACCACAAAAGAATACAAATACATGAGCTGTTTTAGATATTGGGGATATAGAAGGAACAAAGCAGACTCAATTTCTTGCTTGTTTGGGGCTTACAACTATCACTACTGATAGCTCTTCCTCTTGAAAAAAATTGCCTTTTGTCTAAAATATCATATGAGTTTGATTAGGGGTATTGATCAAAATCTGGTGGAAAATGGATTTGGTATTAGGTTAACCAGTATCCAGGCCACTTATATTCTCTTGGTTCCATAACAAGCTGAAGCATGAATATCAGCAAGATCCTTCAGAATGTGTTTTACTGGTCAAGAGTAAAACCAGAATATATAAACCTACATAAATTTATCAAATATTGAAAAACAGCCACAAGGAAAAGTACATGCCTAATGAATATAAACTAAGAGTAAAATCTTCCCATCTACCAAGAGCCAGCAATAGGCTCAAATGGGGGCCAGTACCATAATATCAGAGAAAATTTGGTATGCGGTATATCAATGCCTGTTTTCACAACTGTTATGGGCAAAAATAATCTGTTTCTAATATCATAAGCTCAAATTATTTTTTACTGTTTTTGACAGTACCCTATTCAATTTTGCAAAATGGCCTTTGTATACTGGAGATGAACAATTTTCCCAGAATTAGCAGTAAGAATGCATGGAACTGAATTCCATTTCTATGCATATCTGGTCCAGTGAAAATATCTCCTCTTGCCACGTGGCTATAGCTGTTTATTTCGCCGACATGACAAACTTCCAGAAAACAGAATGTTTTTCCCCTCTGTGCAAGCACTGTTAAAGAGGTGTTTCCCTCCGCCTTTATGGCAAAAAGTTTTCTTGGGATGTGAGTTTGCTGCATTTGCATGTGTGGCCCAGAGGCCTCGTACAGTCTCAGCTGGGTAGGTTCCTTGGAAAGGGAAGTAGCTAACATATCACATTTTATGATGAGGCTGCCAGACTGTCGCTCCCCCATATACACCTCCTAGTTGTTCTGCACGAGGGACTCCCTAGGGTGAGTGGGAGAGATAAATGAGGTGCTGAGGGGAATAATAATTTTGCACAAGGTGAAAGGATAAAGGAAAAGTGAAAAACATTCCTGCCTAGCCACAGGATAAGTCATATTAATTAGCCTGCGTATGACACAACTCCATAAGTGGAAATGAAATTTATGAAAAGAGAACCATAAAATGGATACACCTCACAGATAAATATTACTTGAATGCTACACTTCACAGCTTTTCCACATTGTATCAAATTACTTCATTATTCATGACCTTATTAAAATACTTTATAGGTACACTTGGATATGAATCCTAAATACTTAATTTCAGCATGCTCTGTGTATTTAAAAATATAAGGAAAGCTCCATTTCTACCATTTCAGATTTAGACATTTGCTTTACAGTGACAAATGATTAAAGGAAAGAGTTTTCTGTGGTTCATTTGGTTAAATATCTATGAGTCAAGTCTAGTCCACAGTAATGTAAAGGGTCAGTGATGTGCATAATCTAAAAAGCATGAACACACTTCGGCCTCTAGAATATAACCTTAAGTATTTTCCACATGCTCACCTTCTGAATTTTGTTTGGTTTAGGATATTAATAAAATTTGTTTTTATACCGTGGGACAAAAATTGGTCATGAAATGTCTCCCAAACATTGGTCGAATTTTGGACCAAGAGGAGGAACTGAGAAATGGAATATTGCCTGCCATATCAGTAAACAAAGGATGTCACAGCAATCAGAGATTGCAGCCAACTCCTATGGTGAGCTGGTGAGCCCTGAGGAAACTCAGGATGTGAAAACACAGGATACTGGCCCCAGATAGCTGAGGTGCATATCAAAAGAATGATTTCAGCGAGCCCAGACTCTTAATCTTCCCATACATAGAAAAACAGTACTTTCCTTAACTTGAGATATCTAGTTTTCTTTTATTGACGGTAATCTTTTATTCCTACTACCTGCCGTTTGTTACAAAACTCCTGTATATCCTAGCTCCCCCCTCACCTCCTTGGAGCAATTTTATCAGGGTTACTTGAGATGCGTCTCCCAGGCTTGAAGTCCTCGGTATGTCCGCTGAATTAAACATAACTCTCAAGTTAAAAAAAAAAAATTGTATTTATAAATATACCCCAACTGATGACCAGGAAAGCCAGATCAGCCATGAAAAGAGATACATGCTGGTATGGAACACCATTTAGTTTTAAATACATGATATAGATTATCTGTAAGTGGATAAAGAAGAGTTAATGGTATATTAAAAGTTTCCCTCCTTTGAATCCTCTTACACTGTTGGTGGGAATGTAAACTGATACAGCCACTATGGAGAACAGTATGGAGATTCCTTAAAAAACTAAAAATAGAACTATCACATGACACAGCAATCCCACTCTTGGGCATATACCTGGAGAAAACCATAATTCAAAAAGATACATGTGCCCCAATGTTCATTGCAGCACTATTTACAATAGCCAGGACATGGAAGCAACCTAAATGTCCATCAACAGAAGAATGGATAAAGAAGATGTGGTACATATATACAATGGAATATTACTCAGCCATAAAAAGGAATGAAATTGTGCAATTTGTAGAGATGTGGATAGACTTAGAAACTGTCATACAGAGTGAAGTAAGTCAGAAAGAGAAAAGCAAATATCATATAATATCACTTATATGTGGAATCTAGAAAAATGATACAGATGAACTTCTTTGCAAAGCAGAAATAGAGACACAGATGTACAGAACAGACATAGATGTACATATGTACAGAACAGACAGGGGCAGGGGAAGTGGGAGATGGGTTGAATTGGGAGATTGGGATTGACCTATAAACACTACTCTGTATAAAATAGATGACTAATGAGAACCTCCTTTGTAGCACAGGGAACTCTACTCAATGCTCTGTGGTGACTTAAATGGGAAGGAAATCCAAAAAAGAGGAGGGCTTCCCTGGTGGCGCAGTGGTTGAGAGTCCGCCTGCCGATGCAGGGGACACGGGTTCGTGCCCCGGTCCGGGAAAATCCCACATGCCGCAGAGCGGCTGGGCCCGTGAGCCATAGCCGCTGAGCCTGTGCGTCCGGAGCCTGTGCTCCGCAACGGGAGAGGCCACAGCGGTGAGAGGCCCGCGTACTGCAAAAAAAAAAAAAAGAGGAAATATATGTATGTGTATAGCTGATTCACTTTGCCATACAACAGAAACTAACACAACATTGTAAAGCAACTATACTCCAAAAAAATTTTTAAAAAGTTCCCCCCCTTTGTTAAAATACTTCTGCAAAATTATGAACTAAATATAATTTTAAACAGTTAAAAACCCAGCAAAGTTTGCGGTTTGAGTGTGTGCAATCAAGGTATAGCCTTTCTTCTTTAATCTTGCTCTACATAATTAGATTGATTAGATATATAGATATAGATATAGAGATAGATAATTTAAATTATAATTGTAGGCAAATATTAACACTTGTGTTTTAGACTTTTTCTAATTAGAATATAGGTTAATTATTCACAGCAAAGAGGCAAATTTTTCCTTCCTTTTTCATTCTTCCGA
>NW_006786698.1:305484-329551 GCF_000442215.2 Lipotes vexillifer | reverse complement strand
GCGGGTCTCTCACTGTTGTGGCCTCTCCCGTTGCGGAGCACAGGCTCCAGACGCGCAGGCTCAGCGGCCATGGCTCATGGGCCCAGCCGCTCCGCGGCATGTGGGATTCTCCCGGACCGGGGCACGAACCCGTTTCCCCTGCATCGCAGGCGGACTCTCAACCACTGCGCCACCAGGGAAGCCCCATCTTAATCGTTTTTAAGTGTATGGTTCAGTAATGTTGCTTTAACAAATATCTGTGAGAAAGCTAGTAGGTCATGAACAATTAGAATCTAGTATTAAATTGACTTTATGTACTTTTTCTAGAAAAACTTGAACACAAGAGTTTACTGGAAAGCTCAATGCTCCTTTAAGAAATGTGTTTTTTATATTAATATATTCCCCTTAAAATATTGTACATAAATAATTTTATCAACAGACTAGAGTTATATTTCTTTAAGATGTGCCTATATCAGCATTGTAATCACTATAGTATAACGATTATCTTTTTTTTTCCAAGGAGTAATTAGGAATGCAACCCTGAATAAGTAATGGTATGTAAGTTACTGCTGGCATCCCAAGGATCCAGTAGCTTACACATTCTTCTTTTCAAAAGGCTTTTTCCTTTGATTATTATGCCTCATTTATGCTATCAAATATAGGATCCATCCCGTTTTTACAGCTGATGTTGCTTGTTTTGGAGTAAAGTAATCGAAGTTTACTGACTTCCTGGGGGGAAAAGTAATTTAAAGAATTTTTAAAATATTCTCCCTCTAGAAAAAATTCAAACTTTCTTCTACATAAATATAAAAATGGATTAACATCTGTAACTCTTGTGAATTTACAGAAAAACTTCCCACCATGATAATTTTTATAAATATGGTTGGGAAGACATTCTGTGTTTTAGGTATCTCTTTTGTTAACTCATTTAATGCTTTTTGAATAGGTAATACATACACATAATATCATGTTCAAAGAGAACAAAAGTGTATATAATGATAAGTGAATATTTCAATTTTCTCCCTTTCCCCTGTAACCATTGTGACTATTTTTTGTGTATCCTTTTAGGGAGAGTTATTAATATATAAGTGTTTACACATATCGATATTCAAAGCTATATCTATATTTATATCCATAGTTATATCTTTCTGAACTAATGATTTTATACTACACACACGATTGTGCACTTTGCCATTTTTCTTGACATTATATCAGTACATATTGTGCCATCTGATTCTTTTTAACCATTGTATAATATTACATTCTATGAAACTGTCTGAATATACATTCATACAATGTCTAACATTTATCTAATAATTCAATAATCCAGTCCACTACTGTGTTGAACATTTACGTGGTTTCAAATTTTTTGCTATAACCACTACAATAAATATTCTTATACATATGTTACTTCACAAATGGCCAATATGTCTGCACAATACATTTTTAGAATTACTATTGATGAATCAAATATTCTGTGAATTATAAATTATGATTGATATTTCCAAGTCACTCTCCATATAAATTGTACCATTTAACATGCCAACACGCAATGGATACAAGTATCTATTACTCCTCCCATTCAAAGAGCATTTTATGTTGAAAGTACCATATCTCCAGTCAATACCTGCTTAATTAAATATGAATATGATATTTTGCATTCTGTTAAAAAACATTTTTCTTCCTGAAAATATCAAATAACCCGCATTCTTGGGGTCATCCTAGGATTTGAAGAAAGAATCAAGCACAACTTGCTATTAAAACTGGCTGTAGAACCATGTGAGAGATTTCAATCACCCCTGCCTTCTCTGTAATAAAACAATACAACTTAATGGAAAAGGGTATTAAAATAATTGCTAATAATAAACATTTTTGAGTGCTAACCATATACGAACACTGTACAGAAAATTCAGAATTGGAAATGGTTTGAGTGCATTTAAGGCACAGTTTAAAGTTAGGAAAACAGGTCTTCTCTGGTGGTGCAGTGGTTAAGAATCTGCCTACCAATGCAGGGGACACAGGTTCGAGCCCTGGTCCAGGGAAGATCCCACATGCTGCGTAGCAACTAAGCCCAGGCGCCACAACTACTGAGCCTGTGCTCTGGAGCCCGCAAGCCACAACAACTGAGCCTGCGAGACACAACGACTGAGCCCGTGAGCCACAACTACTGGAGCCTGCACGCCTACAGCCCATGCTCCGCAGCAAGAGAAGCCGCTGCAATGAGAAGCCTGCACTGCAATGAAGAGTAGCCCCTGCTCGCTGCAATTAGAGAAAGCCCGCGTGCATCAATGAAGACCCAACGCAGCCAATAAATAAATAAATAAATAAATAAATGAAATCTAAAAATAAATCCATAAATAAAAAATAAAGTTGGGTAGACAGAATACACATAAAAACATGCCTTTTTTCAAGTCTATTGCTTGTTAACTTTCCCCAAGCAAAGTTAATGCTTCTCTCTTCCCGTAGATAATTCCCACAGTCCTCTATTTATATTGTGCCCCTTCTCACTGTGTGCCCTTCTCTTTGTGTTTATTTACTGACCTTTCAGCAACCTTTCTGGACTGTGAGACCTTCAGGTCAGGAACTCAAGTTTTTGTATATCCTCAGTATTTAGCATAACACTGGCTACGTCGTAAGTGTGTTAACTATTGCTTGTTTTATGAATAAGTGGATGCTGAGCAGCATCTTTTTTATCCTCACAATACACCCATGATGTAAATAATATTGTTTTAGATGAGCTAATTGGCATGTATAAGAGATAGTTCATTCTAGGTTGTATGGCTAGTTATTTGTAAAGGCAGAATTCATGTCTTAAGACATTCCGACACCAAATTCAAGCTTTGGATGAAAGACAAGATGCTGCCTGCTAGGGAACAAAGGAACTAATGAAGGCATCTCTCAGGCCCAGCTGAGATCCAAGTCCTGCAGAATCACTGAGATTTGGTCTCAAACCTTTCCCTTATTGGGCTTTGACCATTCCACTGTCCCTGGGGGTTCTTCTCCATGAAGAATGATTGTAGAGAAGGTGAGTTTCTGCAATCACCTCTGTTCTTGCGGTCGCCAAAAATACACCCTCTATACACTAAAAGTTTTCCTGTGAATCACTAGGAGAATGAAGATGGGGGTAAAAATTATAACAAGATGAGGAAATTACAAAAGTTCTGGAAAACTTAAAAGTTGTTTTTCTTTTGTGGTATGATATCTTAGTCTCTTCTTCTCTCCAAACTCAAGCTATGCCTAGTTTCCTCTCTCTAGCAGAAGGAAATGAAATTAGAGTTGAGATAGACAATGAAGTGGTGAGCCTCCACACACCAACATTAAGAGGTAGCTCATGGAACCACATAGAGATAGTACACCTCCACTTACCCCAAATATGATTCAATTAAGATCATTTCCGAAATGTCTTCTTAGTTCTCAAGGTCCATTCTCTTGGACTACATGAGGAAATCTGGGCTTCTGATTAGTTATCTCTACTACCACAGTCTCTAAGTTATGAGTTAACAATGGGTTTTCCCAATGGTTTTTGGTTTTGTTTTTGTAATCACTGAGAAATATAGACAGCTAAAGTCAAGAGGCATGAGGGCATCTAGAGCAGAAGCATGTCTTTCTATCCTTCTAGTTCTTTCTTCTTCTTGCTCTGATCCATTTCTCATTAGATTGCATTATCTGTGACAGAAGGGCTTCTGGATAATTTGGGAGGTAGAGAGGAAATGTATCTTAACACTAAAATTAACAGATTTCCAACAGCTTTGTTAAACTGGATTGAAACATATTATTCACCAGAAATAGGCAGAGTCACAAGAAGATTGATAAAATCAGAAATGTGTAAGGTGTTCATGGGGACCAAATGTTTTCCTTTTGAGAAGACTCAAAAAAAGAAACTAATTTTAAGGCAATGAAAAGGTGCCTTGAATAACTGATTGCCTTAAAATAATTTATGAGCTCAAATTTAAAATTTAGAGAAAGGAAACAGGATACCAGTGAGAAGCAGAATGATGTAGATTTATCACTCATTAGTTCAACATGAACTTTGCAATGTGCACAGCAGTTTGGTGGAAATACAAAATTTCTTGCCTTCTTGGGGCTTATCTTCTCCTGGATGGAAGAGGCTCTAAGCTCGGAATTTGGAGAAATGGATTCTAATCATAACTTCAAAAAAGACTCACTATATTAATCTAGGCAAATCACTTCATCTACCTCTAACCTCATTTTCAAGCTGAGGTTTTTCCTACTTATTTTATACAGTGTTGTTATAAAAATAGTGAATGTGAAAGCACTGTACAAAGCCTATCAAGCTATACCAAAATAACAGGATGATATTTATTTTGTATTATTCATTATAGATCAGTAGGCACAGCTCTATGAGACTTCTGAATCAACTATTAATTCTGAATTCTTACCCACATTGGTAAACCTTGATAACACAATTAGATAAATGTCTAGTTGAGTGACGATCAAAATAACCAAAAAGCCAACTCCACTATGAATTATACTGGCATTCCTCTTTGCCCCCATAACAGTGTGACATGGCTAGGCAAACTAGACCAGAATATCACAGTTAGAAGAAATCCTGAATAATTTCTACAGAACAAGAAAGTTTTAAAAATATTTATGAGCCCCTCCCCCAAATTCTGATGGTTTTCATTACTCTTTTAAAAGTTCACACGCATATATATGAAACCTTAGTCAAATGGAATTCTGGTGATTCATTTTTCTTTATTTGACTTTTATGAATTCAATTTAATCTAAGTCCAATGTTGATTAACTTCCTTTATTTCTCAATGAAATATCTTTGCCCTTTGGAGAAAAGATAATTTACTAGGACTCTCTCTCTTTCTCTTGCCCCCCTACCCCATCCTCCCTACCCCTCTCTGTCTCTCTCCAACTATTTACTTAAAGTAAGCGTTCTTGGAATATCCTATTGTTTATCCATTGAACATTACTGACTTACTTATCTTAGGAGATTTTTTTTCTTCTTTGTAATGAATTCCAATTTTTGATTATCTTCATAGGACAAAAAAGGCCATAGGATTAAAAAAAATCTTATCAGTGCTAATGTGTGAGTAATGATGCATTTCTTAGATAATAACATAGCTCTACATAAAAAAATCACAAGACTACATATCTTGATTATCACTGAGAAAAGAAGTCTAAGTTTGAGTTCTACTCAGTTATTCTGTCACTAATTAGCTATATGTCCTTGGGAGAATCCCTTAACAACTGTAGGCTCACTTTCCTCAACATTTAAATGAGGGGTTAAGATTAGTCTGTCGTTAAGATCTTTTCTTCCAGTGTCAAGGAGTCTATGAAACTTCTTGTTTTTATAAGACGTGCATTTCAATTTGCTAAGCAAAAGCTTCATTAATGTGATTATTAATTTTTAATTACATTACTATCATCTCTTAATAAGAATTTGCTTTTAAGAAATTAAAATACAATTTACAGTGACTTTGTAGTATTACTAAGAGATATAAGTTATAAAAAACACAGTAGCCATAAATAGAAAATGCTATTCTGCTTATAGAATACATAGGTAAATTATATCTTAGGGCCGCTGTAGTGAACTGTATACATAGTGCATATGAAAGTCTAATTTTTCAGGGCTTTTAGGCCTTCTAATCATCATGGACTTTGTTATTTTTTAAAAGCTTGAGGAAGATATCAAATTTGAAATTTAAAGTCAACCCAAAGTCATAAATGTATACTGGAGGCACAGAGTGAACACAGTGGCCTAGTTCCTTTCCTCTCACACTGAGGTGTCCTTTGCATTTTTGCACTGTCTGAATTCCTCTCTGCTTGTGTCTGCTCACCTGTGTTGCTGTGCCTTATCTGCTCCTTTCCACATCTCTCTTCTTTCTCCCTCCATCTTTCAGTGAGTGTGCTCTCGCTTTTATCCTTCTTGTCTGTCTCCCTACGCTTCTTCTCTATTTTCATGTCCTTCTAGTGAACTATATTCCTTAATATTTTTCCTTTTCTTCCTTCTACTTGCTACTCTGAATTTAGTTTTTACTTCCATTTCCATGGTAACCCCATAGTTGAGCCCCCATTTCTCTTTATTATCTTTTTAATCCCTCTTCTGCTTGATTTTTGATCTGCACTACACATACTCATTCATCCCAATCTGTGATCATTATTACCTTTACTTATTCATTATTTTAATTGTAAATATTTATTGGGCCTCTGCTATGGGTCATCAAGTTTTCTGCCTCTCTCCATGGAGACAAAATATTAGATAAAAAGACAGGTAATATAGTAGAGAAGAAAAAGATATTTTAATCACATCCCTTGTTAGAAGTATGAAATCATTCATCCACTTATTTATTCAATAAAAAATAAAACATAACTAATAATAGTTTATAAGCCATTGCTAATATGACTCTACTTAGACATGATTGCATAAGCAAGGCAAGATTCCTGTATGCCTCTCTCTATATATACACAAAAGAACCATATCCATATTCATGAGCATATCTAAGTCTTTAATAGCATATGTATGTGAATAAAATCTATATATTCTGGTCAATGTTTCCACCAAATTTATTAAAAGTTGTGAGTAGATATTCATGTTAAGTGAACATAAAAGTATAAATACCAGATAGTATACACACATACACACACATATAGACAGAATTGAATATTAAAAGTAATGGAAACTTACAACAAAGTTAACCTGACAAACATTTGATGAAGTATATTAATAGTATTGTACTGAACAACAATTAGGCTTGAATGGTAAGCCCTTCATGTAAAAGAAAATAATTAGCCTTTTTTTTTTTTCCACAGCCAAATCTTTCACCAAACTCTTGGCTTCTTAATTTGACTAGAAATAAAAAGAGTTTTATTTTCAATATGAAAACAAACTGATTTAATTAGATTGCTTTCCTAACAAATCATTAATGTTTGTAAAGGGAGTGGGAAAGGTGAGAGGAATCTTGACGTGTAGGACACACAGAAGACAAATGGTTTTATCAGGAGGAAAAATAAAATGGTGGCATGTGGTCCGTGGGTTGTTGTGGAATAGTAGTATAGGCAGGGATTGTCTATGGTGATATATCCTCCTCTTTTCCTAAAAGCCATGGCAATTGTGATTTAAGTATTGAAGATTCAAGGTACTATCCTCACACCGGTAGCCAGCCACAGAGAACTGGGTTCAATGGCAGTCAGGGCAGCCTGGGGCTGATACAGTGAAAGCAAACTCTATGCCCTGAAGGTTGACATGATGTTTAACTGAAGGCAAATTAAGATCACAAGTCTTTGAATTCAGATACACTCAGTCAATGGGGAGCATCACTGTATAAGGGTAGAGCTGGAAATGGAAAAACAAATCACAGGGGAAGTCAAGTTCAAGGCCTAGCAGTATAGAGATTATTACTTCACAGTGCCTCAGATAAAAGAAATACTCTCAACCTAATATTTTCAGTGAACACTTTGTCATTTAGGCTATTTCTTAAAACTCTGTGTATCTGAGAAATGAATCTGAAAGTTTAATAAAAAAATGGTTCCTTGAGCTGTCTTTCCATAAGATCAAACACACGTGAGTAAATAAAATCAAGAAGGAAAGTTCAAAAAGCAAAATTAGGCTTGTAGTTTGGTTATCAGAAAATGCACTTTTCTTACTGTTGTCTATAGGAATACGGTTTGCACTAATTCAGTCTTGAATCTTTTCGCTGAGATGAAAACAAAATGATTTAATTCTTTCCCCACTGGTAGGATATCTGTATATTCCCTTGCATTTTGCTTTAAATAGCTTCCGCATTTAGAAACTGAGCTCTAGTTTTCCTTCCTTTTTTCTCCCCATGAAATGGAAGCTATGCAGCTATTCATAGAGTCTTGGAGTGGGAAAAGTTTATTACTGCATCACAGCAAAACAAATCTAAAGATGAGAGTTGAGACAGAAAAGAAATCACAATAAGCGAAATTGAGAGTCAAATACCTAATTTTAAATAAATCACAATCAACAAAATCACAAATAGAGAAATAATTTTTTAAAAAGATGTCTTTGGCCATGATTGCATCTAACAGTGAAACAATTCTGAGCTACTGAGAAAAGGGAAAAGAAGGAGCTATCATTGTGGAAGGACAGGAACTAGGCAGGAGTCAGGCCATGGAGATCAAGGATACCAACGCCATAGGATGGTTGTTGTGGAGTGAATGATTTTCGTTTCTTTTCATCGCTTATTTGGAAAAAGAGTCACTTCCTGGGCTCTGTTAAATGTGTCACAAATGGTTGTAAGAAGAAAATTTTGGGTCAGATTGTTATAGGGAAATGTCTGGCTTGCAAAATAATTCCAGCGGATCTCATTTTAATTTCCTACTGCCACAGAAGTGATTTCATGGTCCAGGTCTGCACAAAAGATAACAAAGCCACATCCTGGTGGTGGACGCTTACATGATGGTATCTATTTTCTCACCTCACTAAATGTGAGGGCTTCCGATTCTTCCTAAAAGAGAAGGAAAATGGACCTTGCTAAGTGTCCCTTGAGTTTATGGCTTTACACAAATGAATGTAAAATATCCAGCCATTGGACACAAAACCCTATATTAGCATGATATTTATCACGTGGCCAGCTGATAGGCAGACTTTTATAGCAATGAGGCCCAGGGCTACAGTTCTGTTCAATCTCTTTATTTAGTTGTAAGGACTGGAACTACCTCTGAACTTATATCTGTTTTACTAAACCAATTTCCTGAGTCATTTAACAACATGTAACAAATGTCCTCTTGAACGCAGATCACTGCAGTAGGCACAAAGAGATTGAAGGCAGATATAGGACATATAAGAAGTTTACAGAGAGACAGAACAACTTCACAGGGAAAAAGCAAACTAGCAACACATAAGCTAGTGTAACTGTGAATCCATTCAACAAATATTCATTGTATATCATGGTCCACATACTGTTAACTGTCAAAACAAATGTGGCCTAAATAGATTCTGACCCTAGCCTATATACTTAGGACCAAATCCCAGCCAGTAAACACAACCACTATGAGGGTTTAAAAGAATTATCAACGAAAGTCATTTCCAGTCTAGGATGCACTAGGAGAAAGAGTAAACATTAGACACACAAACAATGTCTGTAGTTCTCACTCTAAGTAAATCTGCTCTTAATTAACTCCAAGGATAGGCTCTGGCTTCTGACAGTAATGAACAATTTACCAGTAAACAGAACCTAAAGCCATCATGAAATTATAAAGTGAATTTCTGTGATGTGCACATCCCTATCTTTGTGTGAAAGACAAACATTTTCTGCTTACAAGGAACATTTAATCTAGTTGGGACAAAACTGGATGCTGCCATCTTGACCAGAAATAAAATCTTTGCTAATGATTTCTTTGCTTTGATACATTTATGCTAACATTATTTAGTATTATAGAAATTAAATATGATCATTTCCTGGCACTTCGTTCATTTTTAGGGGTCTGGAAATTGATTTTTAAGTCGTTTATCCTGGCAGTTTCCTTGGTAAAGCTAACAGGTCTATCATTTACAGTACCTACCTTTCTAGAATCACCAAATTTTATTTGTCAATAGAGCCTGGCTGGAATGTCTGAGCCTCAGAAATGGAACTAAGTTCTAGTATGTGACTAGTATATTTTTCAGTAGAGCTGAAAACAGGAATGTCCCTAATACCCATCATATTATCTTTCTCTACATATAATATTCTGAAATTCCTGTCCTAGCCTTGAAATATTATTCTAAACTCAAACTTCTTAGGTTGTGTCCCTATGGAGATTTCATTCAGTTTCTTAAGAACTAGGGTATAAGTTAGTTAACATTTAAACATATCTCACTTTAAAAACATACATACTTTTGCCAAGTTCATTTTGAAATGGTTTTTAGTGCAATAACAGGGAGAAATAAGCCTAGATTACTTATGTTTTTCCTAATAATATGCCCTGAAAATAGCTAATAAAAATAATAACAGGGCTTCCCTGGTGGCGCAGTGCTTGAGAGTCCGCCTGCCGATGCAGGAGACGCGGGTTCGTGCCCCGTTTCGGGAGGATCCCACATGCCGCGGAGCGGCTGGGCCCGTGAGCCATGGCCGCTGAGCCTGCGCGTCCGGAGCCTGTGCTCCGCAAATGGGAGAGGCCACAACAGTGAGAGGCCCGCATAACGCAAGGAAAAAAAAAAACAAAAACCACTGATGTGTTACTTTTGGTTCCTGAATTCTAAGCCATTGTGCATTTGTCCACTGTATTCTAGTAAGTGGTAAGCAATTAGAAATCCAAGGTTATGGGGTTTATTATGTTTAATAAAATATTGAATCTGTTACATGTTAAATTCTGTTTTGTTCAGAAAAGTGTTGAGCCTACTAACTTATCTATCCAGGGTCCTGAGCTGAGAATTGCCTTGTCTGTTGTTAATGAGCCTTTGTTCCTGGGTGTCTCAGAAACCTAAAAAAAAAAAAAAAAAAAAAAATAATAATAATAATAACATAGAAAACTAATAATATTATACTAATATTATAAAATCATTATTTTATTTTAAATATTCCTTGAATTTATATCATTAAAAATTAATGTGTCATGTAAACATTCTCTATTTTTGAAAGTAGGTAGTAATTATTTTTCTGTTCCACTCATGACTAAAGTATTTTAAATTTTTCCTTAAGATATTCTTGTACAATTATTTTGTAGTCTCCTGTGTGTATATAATATAGAATAGGAAGTATATTTAACATCACTTTTTGAAAAAGAGTTGTGATCCTTATTTGTCAGTCTTCCAAGAATGTTTGGTCTTTAAAAGTACTTTGGTTTCTAATGTGTTGAAATGATTTCCCCAAACCCTGAAACAGTGAAAGCCATCTATTTCCCTAAAACCCCTCACAGATATTTATTTATATATTTTTAAAATTTTTATTGGGGCATAATTGATTTACAATGTTGTGTTAATTTCAGGTGTACAGCAAAGTGAATCTGTTATACAAATATATATATCCACTCTTTTTTAGATTCTTTTCCCATATAGGCCATTACAGAGTATTGAGTAGAGTTCCCTGTACTATATAGTAATGAAACACTATATAGTTAAAGATACAAATATCTATTACTTTGATCAAATCATACACACCTGTGGCAATAGAGATTGCTTTTACAATTGAGTTTTATATATTTCTTTCTTTTTATCACTGAGGATGCCTTTTAATAGGATAAAGATATATTTTTAAATTTTACACCAAAATATTTAAATTGTCAATTTATGACTTCATAATATAAATAGACGTAATATTGTTATCACATGTATATACATTTTCTTTAAACTCTGTCTTTTCTTCAATGGAGTTTTTTTTTGTTTTTTGTTTTTTTTTTCACACACACACACACTGTATTTTATTTTTACAAGAGATAAATAAACTGACACCAAGCATTGTAAATGGATGACCACAACAAAAGCAACAGTGATTGCAATTACCAAACACGAAACACACTCATACTATGTCATGATATTGACATTCACTCTGGTAATCCTCCACTGTAACAGCTCCTTCACTTTGCAGTGAAGATTGATTTGTGGGGCTTCCCTGGTGGCACAGTGGTTGAGAGTCCGCCTGCCGATGCAGGGGATGCGGGTTCATGCCCCAGTCCAGGAGGATCCCACATGCCGTGGAGCGGCTGGGCCCATGAGCCATGGCCACTGAGCCTGCGCATCCGGAGCCTGTGCTCCGCAACAGGAGAGGCCACACAGGGAGAGGCCCGTGTACCGCAAAAAAAAAAAAAAAAAATTGATTTGTATATTTTTTGCCTCTGAGTCCTTGTGGGATTTTTTTTTTTTAATTCAAACAGAAAGTCACAAAGATTATAATCATCCTCATTAGTTCACTCAGTCCCATGTAATTAATTTTTTTTCATCTTGATCTTTTGTTAGCACTTTTATGAATTCATCAGTTTTCCAGTAGAGTTTTGAAAATGCTTATTCATTCAGTTCAGCAGTATAGTCAGTTACCAGAAACCTGTACTTGTCAGAGTCTTTTCCATGAATTCCTTGAAGATGAAACCCTTTTATAGCAACATTATTGCAAAAGCATCAGAGTACACCCAGAACTGTCTGTAAATGACAAAAGACTTAAAAATGACCACGGTTAAAAATTTGATGAAAGTTCATAATAATGCAATTGACAAGGAAATTTAGTTATTTCTGAGATATACATTTTAAAGTAATAACTAGAATTATGACTTATAACATTATACCAGAACATATAAGATTTTTAGAAATTTCATGTAATGTCTGAAACATTTATGTTAACATATTTCCTACAAATAACCCAAAGAAAGTTTAGTATTAGTTGTTTTTTTTGTTTGGTTGTTTTTTTATATTGCAGGTTCTTATTAGTCATCAATTTTATACACATCAGAGTATACATTTCAATCCCAATCGCCCAATTCAGCACACCACCATCCCCACCCCACCGCGGTTTTCCCCCCTTGGTGTCCATACGTTTGTTCTCTGCATCTGTGTCTCAACTTCTTCCCTGCAAACCGGTTCACCTGTACCATTTTTCTAGGTTCCACATACGTGCGTTAGTATACGATATTTGTTTTTCTCTTTCTGACTTACTTCACTCTGTATGACAGTCTCTAGATCCATCCACATCTCAATAAATGACTCAATTTTGTTCCTTTTTATGGCTGAGTAATATTCCGTTGTATATATGTACCACATCTTCTTTATACATTCGTCTGTCGATTGGTCATTTAGGTTGCTTCCGTGACCTGGCTATTGTAAATAGTGCTGCAGTGAACATTGGGGTGCATATGTCTTTCGGAATTATGGTTTTCTCTGGGTATATGCCCAGTAGTGGGATTGCTGGGTCATATGGTAATTCTATTTTTAGTTTTTTAAGGAACCTCCATACTGTTCTCCATAGTGGCTGTATCCATTTACATTCCCACCAACAGTGCAAGAGGTTTCCCTTTTCTCCACACCCTCTCCAAGATTTGTTGTTTGTAGATTTTCTGATGATGCCCTTTCTAACTGGTGTGAGGTGATACCTCATTGTAGTTTTGATTTGCATTTCTCTAATAATTAGTGATGTTGAGCAGCTTTTTATGTGCTTCTTGGCCATCTGTATGTCTTCTTTGGAGAAATGTCTATTTAGGTCCTCTGCCCATTTTTGTATTGGGTTGTTTGTTTCTTTTTTGTGTGTGTGGTAGTGGGCCTCTCACTGTTGTGGCCTCTCCCGTTGCGGAGCACAGGCTCTGGACGTGCAGGCTAAGTGGCCATGGCTCACGGGCCTAGCCGCTCTGCGGCATGTGGGATCCTCCCGGACCGGGCCACGAACCCGTGTCCCCTGCATCAGTAGGCGGACTCTCAACCACTGCACCACCAGGGAAGCCTTGTTTGTTTCTTTAATATTGAGCTGCATGAACTGTTTATATATTTTTGAGATTAATCCTTTGTCCGTTGCTTCATTTGCAAATATTTTCTCCCATTCTGAGGGTTGTCTTTTCGTCTTGTTTATGGTTTCCTTTGCTGTGCAAAAGCTTTTAAGTTTCATTAGGTCCCATTTGTTTATTTTTGTTTTTATTTCCATTACTCTGTGAGGTGGATCAAAGAAGATCTTGCTGTGATTTATGTTAAAGAGTGTTCTTCCTATGTTTTCCTCTAAGAGTTTTATAGTGTCCGGTTTTACATTTAGGTCTTGAATAAATTTTGAGTTTATTTTTGTGTATGGTGTTAGGGAGTGTTCTAATTTCATTCTTTTACATGTAGCTGTCCAGTTTTCTCAGCACCACTTATTGAAGAGACTGTCTTTTCTCCATTGTATATCTTTGCCTCCTTTATCATAGATTAGTTGACCATAGGTGTGTGGGTTTATCTCTGGGCTTTTTATCTTGCTCCATTGATCTATGTTTCTGTTTTTGTGCCAGTATCATAGTGCCTTGATTACTGTAGCTTTGTAGTATGGTCTGAAGTCAGGGAGTCTGATTCCTCCAGCTCCGTTTTTTTCCCTCAAGCCTTGGCTATTCGGGGTCTTTTGTGTTTCCATACAAATTTTAAGATGATTTGTTCTAGTTCCGTAAAAAATGCCATTGGTAATTTGTTAGGGATTGCATTGAATCTGTAGATTGCTTTGGGTAGTAGAGTCATTTTCACAATATTGATTCTTCCAATCCAAGAACAGGGTATATATCTCCATCTGTTGGTATCACCTTTAATTTCTTTCACCAGTGTCTTACAGTTTTCTGCATACAGGTGTTTTGTCTCCCTAGGTAGGTTTATTCCTAGGTATTTTATTCTTTTGTTGCAATGGTAAATGGGAGTGTTTCCATAATTTCTCTTTCAGATTTTTCATCATTAGTGTATAGGAATGCAAGAGATTTCTGTGCATTAATTTTGTATCCTGCAACTTTACCAAATTCATTGATTAGCTCTAGTAGTTTTCTGGTGGCATTTTTAGGATTCTCTATGTATAGTATCATGTCATCTGCAAACAGTGACAGTTTTACTTGTTCTTTTCCAATCTGTATTCCTTTTATTTCTTTTTCTTTTCTGATTGTTGTGGCTAGGACTTCCAAAAGTATGTTGAATAATAATCATGAGAGTGGACATCCTTGTCTCGTTCCTGATCTTAGAGGAAATGCTTTCAGTTTTTCACCATAGAGAATGATGTTTGCTGTGGGTTTGTCGTATATGGACTTTATTATGTTGAAGTAGGTTCCCTCTATGCCCATTTTCTGCAGAGTTTTTTATCATAAATGGGTGTTGAATTTTGTCAAAAGCTTTTTCTGCATCTATTGAGATGATCATATGGTTTTTATTCTTCAATTTGTTAATATGGTGTATCACATTGATTGATTTGCGTATATTGAAGAATCCTTGCATTCCTGAGATAAATCCCAGTTGATCATGGTGTATGATCCTTTTAATGTGTTGTTGGATTCTGTTTGCTAGTATTTTGTTGAGGATATTTGCACCTATACTCATCAGTGATATTGGTCTGTAATTTTCTTTTTTTGTAGTATCTTTGGTTTTGGTATCAGGGTGATGGTGGCCTCATAGAATATGTTTGGGAGTGTTCCTTCCTCTGCAGTTTATTGGAAGAGTTTGAGAAGAATGGGTCTTAGCTCTTCTCTGAATGTTTGATAGAATTCACCTGTGAAGCCATCTGGTCCTGGACTTTTGTTTGTTGGAAGATTTTTAATCACAGTTTCAATTTCATTACTTGTGATTGGTCTGTTCATATTTTCTGTTTCTTCCTGGTTCAGTCTTGAAAGGTTATACTTTTCTAATAATCTGTCCATTTCTTCCAGGTTGTCCATTTTATTGCCATATAGTTGCTTGTAGTAGTCTCTTAGGATGCTTTGTATTTCTGCAGTGTCTGTTGTAACTTCTTTTTCATTTTTAATTTTATTGATTTGAGTCCTCTCCCTCTTTTTCTTGTTTTTTTTTTTTTTTTGCGGTACACGGGCCTCTCACTGTGAAAGTCACAGAGTATTTTTATATACTAAAAATGTATATACAAAGGCATTTAAAAAATAAGCATTTGACATACAAATATTATATATAAATTGTATATGGTATATATTATATGTATACTAAAATGTGTTTGCAATAAAAATGGCATTTTTTATTATATGAATGGACAGATCTGGTTGCAGATTTCTCTTTGAGGGCAAGATCAATATCTTTGATCCTGGGATGTTTTTGTGATACAAAAAGGGAAAGGATAAAAAAAAAAACATGGCAATAGTCAGCTCTCATAAATACATAGGAAAAATGAAGCCCATTAGAAAGATGCTCTCAAGAGCAAACATCCAGAAATACTTTAATTACATACGGATTCAATAATATTTTTGTTATATGAACTTAAACTAGGCCTCAAAATCCCAGCACCAATAGGGACAGGGAAATTCTACGAGCTCTTACCTTGTTAGTGAATGACAATGGCTGATTTTTCAGGCTACATGTTAGTAGGTGAACACTTTTCTTTCTTTTTTACCCCCCATTATCTTTTACCATTATGCTTCATAACACAGAACACTGGTTATTCTTTCCAGGAAATTTTTATAATTGGACTTTTAAGTATCAAATGGGAAAAAAAAAAAGAAAAATGCTCAGAAAAGTTTTAATAAGGTTCTCACTTTACAAGGAATAGCCAATTCAGTGATGTAATGACATTAATAATGTCACTTCATTTCATGTCATTGCATGAAGTGCAATGGATATTAAGCAATGCCACTTTGAAGTTTTATCTATCAGCCCATTGCATCTGGGGGACGTTTCTCCTGGGATGCCCCCTCACAAGTTCTATTAGAGTCAGTGGGACTCAGGTACCCAGTGGAAAGGAGAGGCAGATACTTGGAGAAAATGTCCATTATCAGTGTGATTTACACAAGCTCACAGATGAGTTTGGTCTCTACAAGCATTCCAGTGGGGGAAAAGCTTGACTGGAAATCTTGCTTGCTTGTCTCCAGGGACTCTAGAGGGCTCAGGGCCTTTTGGAATAGCAATTCCAGAAAGACTATCTCGTTTTATTTTCCCCACGTGTTCTCCTTGGGTTCAACATTGCAGGATTAGCTGGGGGCTGACAAATGACAGCCCCTGAATGAGCTGATGCCAGATCTACACAGATTCGATCTGCTAGGTTAACTAAGCAGTTGGCCCAAACGAAGCCCTGAGGACTTCAATCAGATTCCATTTTAATTCTCTGGATAATTAGATATCCTACATTGGTTGTAGAAGGAGCATTTCTCAGCTCACTCTCTTTCCCTTGCCTTTACTCTATAATCCTCCTATGAGAAATGTAGCCCACGTAGCAAAAAATGCAAATCATATCACCAACCTGGTCCTGGGCTTGATGGCTCCAATGACTGGGCAATATCTTTCAGAGCAAGAAGCCAAATGAAGGATTTACACCATGAGCTATTAGTAATAACCAAATTCACAACACAATGAACATAAAACTTTTCCTCCTGTGAGACATGTTTTTGTGAGTTTGCATTATAATTTAGCTTTTTCTCTATGGAAATATACATTTATACAAATATAAGTCACTCAAATATATGGAACTATATACCACTGATAAATAAGATTTACAATGCCTCTTATGTTTATGATGTATTTTTATGCAACACAACCATTTAATGAAAGAGTTCAAGGATCCTATTGACATTTATTTTTCTTCTTACCATATATTTATTAAGCCTGAATATAACATTCACATTAACATCAAACACACGTAAAATATGAAATTGCTAGAGAGGAATGGTGACATATTTTAGTACTTTGATGGCGGTGCCAACATTTCATTTAGGATATTTATGTATGTCAACTAAAAAGGACAATAAATTTCAGTGAAGGCTCAATATATTACAAGACTTTTCATCAACACACTCCACAGGGTAGGCTCAAACTACAGAGGGAAGGAAGAAATACTGCTGAATAATCAATCTTTGAAAGCATTCAATGCTATTTAAAAAGTTACATTTAAAATATCCTTAAGTCTGAAAAATGAATGTGGCGGAAGTGGTATGATGCATATACATGAGTATGAGAATTATATGGAACATTTACCTCTCTTTCTAATTTTTAGAATTAAGATTATTAGTTAAACAAAAGTATATTAAAAAATACTACGGGATATTAGTGATGCTAAGCCGTTGATACAAACTCCACCCCTGCAGGTAGAGAAATCTCTTTGTGCGAAACATTTTTTAGTTTCCAGAAACCACACTTGCTAACTGGCACAGAATAAGCCTCCACATGTCTCAAACACATAACAAAACAGGCAGACACACTTTTCAGTTTTAAGGGTCGGTGAGTTGGATTAGATACATTCTTTACTTGTATCTGCTACTGAAGATTGGAGTAAAGTTTGCTTATCTTTCCCCTATCCTGAGTGTGAACTCAATTGATATGTCTAATATTTCAGCATTATAGACAAGTATTAACATGAATCCTTAAAAAACCACTATGCCCATTCTGTTGCAAATGATCAACATAATGAGAAGAATGGGAGAAGCACAGTGTTTTTTTTCCCAGGGGGTGGAGGTGCACTGCTCCCCACTAGAGCTGACAGTAGCATATTTTAAAGCGAAGGGACAGAGGCCCATACTTGTGTTTCTTCTTCCTTTGGAAGGAATCATTTTATTCCCTATAAAAAGACCAGCATTCCTGTTTTTCAAGCTTTGTTCTCTGGTACTTAAAAATGTATCATATTGAAAGGAGACGTTTCCTAAGATCCCACCACAAAAGCAGGCCTCCTGATTCTGTGCTGTTCCAGAGTTACTCTTTTTCACTTGCATTTGCTCTGTGAATAAAGTCAGAAAAATTGACACAATTTTGTCTATCTTCTATTGTCAAGAAGGAGATCTCTTCCCCAAATCAATGCCATCAAAGCTGCTGTAGGGTCTCTTTCTCTAGGCCTTATTTAGTAATACCAAGGTGTGTGTGCATGCTAGCATCTGAAGTTCTTTCAAGTATAAATGAGGCACCACAGGAAAACTGTTCTATAAAATTTATTCTGGGAAAATGAGCTTGAAAACACTCTCAGCAGAATATCTCTACAGAGGAATCTGGCAAAGTGACAACCTATATATTTTTGTTTTTCACTTTGGTAAATCAATCTCTCTCTCCAGACACACACACACACACACACACACACACACACACACACACACTATAAGACCTCTCTCTCAATGGGTGTCATGACTGTAAATAATCTATACATTGTTGGCACTTTTAATGGTCTCTTTCATTTCTATACAAGCCTAAAGCATGTATGAAGCACCTGCTGGGTGCAAGTACTCTTTTGATTTCCAGAGAGAACTTTCCATTTTGAAGGACAGGGAGGTATGTAAGCCTCCTCAGTGTGAAGACTGTTTACAAATGAGACCTATTATTCTCAAAATCTTAGGGAGGAAATGATTTTGTCATCACACTGAGAGCTATACATATATCATCTCTATCCCTCTCCTAAGGGGTAATATCATATTCTGTCCAAAGGACCCTTTTAGCATTTACATGCAATTTAACACTCAAGAGAATAAACTTGAAAGTTGTAAAGTAAATATCTAGTTATCAGTTATGTAGAGAATCCAAATCTCTCCCCAAATTTTAGGGAAAATTCTCCCTTTTGCAAATTAGTTTCCTACTGCATCTATTATGGAACTGGCATACTTAGAGGTACACTTAGGGGTTATCTTAAATCTACCACCCCGACTATGTCTGTCCCTCAGTCGGCTTGTGGTTGTGTGTCTTACAGATCCCCAATCTCTGGAAGCTCAGATAGAGAGGCAGTCACGGAGAGTTTTCACTGGAGATGTTTTACAGCTCTCCATTCATTTGTTTTGAACTTAAACAGTAAAATGAGAAAGATAAAAACAGCCTGAGAGCTTGTAGGCAAGATCCTCTTTACCAGTACACGTCTAAGAAATTCCGAGGGAAGACCCTAATCCTAAATGTACCTGTCAAAATTTTGCTATGACCTTAACTTCACTGAAGCCATTTTATTCTCCTCTGCCACTTAAGCCAATATGATCTAATATCTCCATTTTACTCTTTCCTGTATCAGTAGTGTTTGTATTTTTGAAGGATGATTGTCTTCCAGTGTCTGCTTCTTTATACTTTATTTTAGCTTTGGGGGAGGCAGGCACTCCACTGGGTCTTCATTTTCAAACTCTCAGCCAAAGCCACCCAGGAGCTAATGTCTTCCACCTAGGTCCCAGAACTCTGTGATGGCTATCATATTCTCCAGACTATTGATAGGGATAAAGACACTTCAAGCACTTTAATTATCTTAAGAAGTTTAGAGAACGTATTTCCCAATTCTGGCTTAGTAAAAAGTCACCATAGACGGACTTTTTTCACCTAAACGTGATTACATCAAGTTAATTTACTTATCCACAAACAATATAGGGATTGAAATGGCTAGATAAATTGTGGCTTTAGGTTAATACTTGTATCAGAAATGGATGGAAAAAAAATCTTTTCTGCATTTGTATAGTATTATTGATGACCAATAAAGGAATCACACTAGAGTTGTTTCTTACTCCTTAAGTGGACGATTGCCTAGAAATAGTTGAGAAATGCAAAGATTTTAAAGAAAAAATTTGACTAAGAATACTACTTTTCAAAGAGAGAGACATAGGTGAGGATGATTAACAGTTAAAAACCTTCAGTTACAAAATAAATGAGTCACAGGTATAAAATGTACAATGTGGGGAATATAGCCAATAATTTTATAATATCTTTGTATGGTGTCAGATGACAACTAGACTTATCATGGTGATCAATTTGAAATGTATAGAAATATTAAATCACTATGTTGTGTACCAGGAACTACCATAGTACTGGAGGTCAATTATACTTCAAAAACAAACTCACAGAAAAAGAGATCAGATGTGTGGTTACCATAGGCTGGGGTTGAGGGAAGGGGAATTAGATGAAGAGAGTCGAAAAGTACAAACTTCCAATTATAAGATAAATAAGTACCAGGGATGTAATGTACAACGTGATAAAGATAACACTGCTACAGGTGATAAATGAAAGTTGTTAAGAGAGCAAAACCTAAGAGTTCTTATCACATGGGAAAGTAATTTTTTCTTTAATGTTGTGTCCATATGAGATGATGGATGTTCACTAAACCTCTTGTGGTCATCATTTCACGATGTATGTAAGTCAAATCATTATGCTACAAACCTTATGCTTATACATACAGCGCTGTATGCCAATTATATCTCAATAAAACTGGAAGCAAAACAGTATCCATTTCAAATCTTTTATCTGTTTTGAGTCTGGTTACAACCCCTTGTACTTTGGCAGGACAGGTAGTATTAGTACCATGTATTTTGGACTCAATGAGGTTTTGGACTTATGCAACAAGTAAGAAACAGAGAACGAACTTGATTTTCAGACATAATGTTGGGACTCTTTTTACTATCCTCACCAGTTTCTTATTTAATTCGACTCTTCTTCTGAAGTCTATGGAAAGAGAAAAGAAGCTAGATGGCAAGTTATGGAGACTCAATTCGAGAAATGAGACTCATCAAAATTTAGCAAACATTTTTTGGCACTTATTACGTGTCTTGAAATGTGACTTAACTATGAAGCAAATCTAGTTACTCACTTGGTCTAGACTGTATGTTCTTCAAGGGCAGACACCACTTCTTACTCATCTTTGGCTCAGAGAGTAAAGTACTGGCATGGAATGGTTCACAAGGAATGCCTGTTGAATGAAATTACAGGGCAGACCTTGATTCTGGATGAATTGTCTTCTCTCTCCAGTTAGTTTACATAATGGAGCCACAAAAATAGAACTTATAAGTGCCAGTTCTCCTTCTTATAGTTCTGCAAGTCCTTAACAGTAGTGTATTTGGTTGTCAATTTGCCACAGGTTGTATAGGCATTGGGTAAAAGAATTGAAGAGCTGTGCTATTACTTGGTGGATTACAGAGGAGAAAGCTGCCAGTTTAGATATCTTGCAAAATGCTTATTCCTGAATATTTTTTAACCTAAATGATGTTCTTAGTAGTTTACTTCACAGATCTTCAGACAGCTCTTTAATACATTCTTTCATGTCATCAAGACATTTTGCTAAAACTCATCTAGTTGCATTATTATCCAGGCAAAGCTGCAGCTTTGTGGGAACTCAATCTCTTCATAAGTGAGAAAAGTGCAGCTTCATTTGATAAGGAGGATATTGGCAAACACAGCAAACAAATCTAGTTAATCACAAATTTTAACCACTATCTAGTTGACATGTGCCTGCTGTGCTAATTGCTTCATTACTTAATTATGCAAAAAAGAATAGCATCCACAGCAAACACAGCCCGTGAAGCATTATTAAAATACAAAGAAACATGCTCTAGACTCTTTAGTGCAAGCATAAGTACTTCATAATGAGGAAGAGTGCTTATTATATAAAAGTAATGGAGATGTTGCAGCTAGCTTGAGTTCTTCCCTTCACTAAACCTCCATAATGCTATGACGTGCCCTGACTTCTGCTGCCTGTGTTATAGTCTTGTCCTGACTCCCAACCCACAAAGTAAGACTCTTTTTAGGGCATTGTTACATATCCCTTATCTAACAGATAATTTCTGATCACTGTGTATTTGTTAAATAAAAGAATAAATACATAAGGAAGTGAATAAATCAGTGAATAAATAAACCCATCAATCAAGAGAATAGTTGTGGAACTAGAAGTGAGGCCCAGAAACCACTTTACTCAGACAAAAGAGAGTAGCTTCTAGAACAGAAAGACCACAGCTGTGTTTTCAAGCTTATCAATAAGTGCCTTTAGTCCAGGAATTGATTTTTAAATAAACATACCCATCCCTGGGCAAGCAAACGAATATTGGCATTTGAAGTCTTCCTGTTCCATTGCCTTAAATGTTTTTGAAACTCTTTAAGAATTGTTCTTGGAGAGTTTAAGACTCATCCAAGAAATTCAGTTTCATTATTTTTCTATTTTTTTTCCTCAAACTCAAAAACAATATTTTGTCCTTGCAAATTAGAGCTCACCATTCATAGCACTTAAATTTGTATGGTTAAAAAATTCAAAGATATACTTAAAGCTTAAATACTTATAATTGTTGCAGATATTATGAAGAAAGTTTTTATCATCCCAAATATAATTTTTTAAAAAAGAGTATCAAGTATCATAAAAAATGGAGGCATCCCTGGAATAAACATATGTGCTCCAGGGTGTCTATTCTTTTTTTTTAACATCTTTATTGGAGTATAATTGCTTTACAATGGTATGTTAGCTTCTGCTTTGTAAGAAAGTGAATCAGCTATACATATACGTATATCCCCATATCTCCTCCCTCTTTCATCTCCCTCCCACTCTCCCTAACCCACCCCTCTAGGTGGTCACAAAGCACTGAGCTGATCTCCCTGTGCGATGTGGCTGCTTCCCACTAGCTATCTATTTTACATTTGGTAGGTGCATATATGTCCATGTCACTCTCTCACTTCGTCCCAGCTTACCCTTCCCCCTCCCCGCGTCCTCAAATCCATTCTCTATGTCTGTGTCTTTATTCCTGTCCTGTCCCTAGGTTCATCAGAACCATTTATTTTTTTTAGATTCCATATATATGTGTTAGCATACGGTATTTATTTTTCTCTTTCTGACTTACTGCACTCTGTATGACAGACTCTAGGTCCATCCATCTCACTACAAATAACTCAATTTCGTTTCTTTTTATGGCCGAGTAATATTCCATTGTATACATGCACCACATCTTCTTTATCCATTCATCTGTTGATGGACACTTAGGTTGCTTCCATGTCCTGGCTATTGTAAATAGTGCTGCAATGAACATTGTGGTACATGACTCTTTTTGAATTATGGTTTTCTCAGGGTATATGCCCAGCAGTGGGATTGCTGGGTCGTATGGTAGTTCTATTTTTAGTTTTTTAAGGAACCTCCACATACTGTTCTCCATAGTGGCTGTATCAATTTACATTCCCACCAACAGTGCAAGAGGGTTCCCTTTTCTCCACACAGGGTGTCTATTCTGAGGGAGGTAGCAAACACTCATCTGATTATATGATCTCTGTCATATTTTCTTTTTTTTTTTCATTTGGTCAACATTGTCTGTTGTATTTTCAATCTTTCACATTTTAGCAAACAAGCTCACCCCCTCCCTTATGCCTACCAATATTTGTGTAGTTCTTATAATGTTCTCAGCATTTTTCTGGCTCTCAGGATAAAGAGAATAAGGTACTATCCCTGCCCTCAAACTTTATAATGAGACACTAATATCTTGACAAGTCAAGGTAGCACCCACAGCCAATACTTAGTCCTTCCAATGGGTCTCAAGATGAAATATGTTGATTCCTATCCTAGCCAACTGAATGTTTAGTATTGTTATTTTAGCCATTCATTTCTCTATTACATCACACAGTCAGTTTTGAATATCGATATATTTATGGATGACATGCTCTAGACTCTAGGGCTACAGATGTGAACGAGACAGGCAAGTTCATAAAACAAGAAACTTAAATGTCATGACTATTTTCAGCAGGGAAGTAAAAGGTATTAGATTCCCACTAGCAGGAAGATCTAACCCTGTTTGAGGGACTGGGAAAGTCCTTGCTAAGGAAACGATGTCAACAAATAGGTTTTTTTTTTTTTTTTTTTTT
>NW_006786698.1:269703-303549 GCF_000442215.2 Lipotes vexillifer | reverse complement strand
CTTCCACCGTCTTCTCCTTCTCCCGCCTTCTGTGTTGTTTTTTTTTTTTATTTTATTTTATTTTATTTTTCTTGCTGTACGTGGACCTCTCACTGTTGTGGCCTCTCCTGTTGCAGAGCACAGGCTCCGGACGCACAGGCTCAGTGGCCAGGGCTCACGGGCCCAGCCGCTCCGCGGCATGTGGGATCTTCCCGGACGGGACCGAACCCGTGTCGCCTGCATCGGCAGGCGGACTCACAACCACTGCGCCACCAGGGAAGCCCTATTGCCCTTTCTTGACCATCCATTAAATGCCCGCATTAGAGTTGGTTTCTCTCTATATGAATACATTGCAGCTTCAGGCCTTGCTTCAATATGTTTGAAAAGTGATTTTCTTTGCATTGATAAATAGTTTCCCCTAATGGATGAGTCTCTTCGGACCTACCTGCCAAATTTGCCGAAAAACAGAAACTTTATAACCGGTAGCATTGTTCTCCTTTCCACAGCTCTAGTGAAAGAACAATAAGTTTTAAGAGCAAATTGCCAACTAATTTAAATTGAAAAACAGACATCTTTAACCCTACCACCTCTTAATTTCTTTTGTCTCTGAGAAAGAAACAAGACATTTCTCTCAATACTTGAAATAGCAATAAATCAAGGCTGTGTGATTTACATAGGATAGTCAGGCCTGTAAGTGTGCTGTTACCAATGGAATCATTTTTCTTGTAGCTTGACTAACAGTTTAAGAATCACTGCAGGTTTTAAAGTCTCTCCTTATACCAAGGTTGGAGATTCACGCTAATACAGTGAAAGAAAGTGAGTCCTTATCAGTCATGGGAGAATCTTGGTGTCTCTGAAGATAGACTGTAGACAACCAATCAGATAGATGCCGGCCTGTCTAATGGGGAGTCCTTCTAAGTTCACAGGCTACCTCTAAAGTTAGCAGAGCAGAATATTAACCCCAGATCCTCACTGTGTGATCCGTGGCATGCTACCTAAATTTCCATGCCCATTTCCTGATCTGTGAGATGGTAAATAACACTTAGTGATGTTGTAATGATTTAGTGGGTTAATTTACATAGCACATATATTATACAGAGGGCAATAAATAAATCATGGTTATTATTATTTAGTAAAATCAAATGAATAAAATAGACATGGTGTGGGAAATTTTGGTCAAGTATACTTTTTTTTCTCATTTTGTAATGAGTAATATGACCTCCATATTTCAGTAGTAAAATATATATATATATATGTGTGTGTGTGTGTGTGTGTGTGTATTCAGAATGTTCCTCTCACTCTTCAAATAATCCAGACAGAGCCAGTTTCTTGTTCTGTATGTAATTTACTTCACTTCTCTAAAGAAAGCAGTAGCTGTAAGTTACAGGTTGTTGTCTCTGGGTTTAAAATTTCATTTATTTTAACTACTTTCAATTTCTTAGATGCAAGGTGTATACAAGCCAGAATTATTTGTTTTCTGGAAGTATGCCCTTGTTTCCCACTGTTCAGCATGCGTGCGTATATATTGCTGAAATTACATCCTAATGATAGCAAATTGCAGAACTATGCAATATTCTGTACCATTTTTTTTTTTTAGAAATAGAAAATTGGGAGACTTTAATAGCAGATGCTGCATCATGAATACAATTTACTGGAACTGCTCTTCTCTAATCATATAGGAACCATGTTATGTCCTGGAGAGGTTATAAAAATATATAGGAATCCATTTATCCTCCAAGAAAACTGAGGCCTTCGTTAGAGTAATGACAAGAACCCGCATTTGAGTTGGGAGCCCTGACGTCATGAACTGAGACAGTGTCCTAATGACTTGATTTTGCGAGTCCACAACATACTGAATACAAGAATAAAATGAGGACAATACTGACCACATAGGGTACCTATTAGTTTAATCTTTCTCTGTTATTCCTTTGTAAGAATTTTTCTAAAGAGAATTTATACATTTGTATAATGAAGAGTTTATAATCCCCACTTCTAGCTTAAACTGAAAATAACGAACTATTGGTACTTGATGCTTTTATTAGGAACAGATAAAATGAATTATGTGTACATAAAGTTACTTTTCCATATTTTCTATTTGTACCTATAAACGGCAATCTATGCATAGTGATGTGTAGTCCAATAGTCATTCCTTTCCAATATCATCCAGAAATCCAACTCCATAAAGTAGTTAAATATGCTGTTTTAGAAAGCACTGCATCAAGTAGACTATGCAATTTTATTTCCTGCTAGAGGAAAACTCTAATGCTGATTTCTCTGTGTATCCTCCTAAAAAGTGAAAAAGACTCATGTGAAAGCTTGCATTTTTAATATGGTCTTTCACATTTACATTATTTTAAGCCTTTGCAAAGTAATGAATTTCAATAACTTTAGACACTAGTTTTGATTTAAAAAATCACTAGGCCACAAATGGAAATGTTAAGACTATCTAAATGCCGGGCTACTTTTTAGTATATTCGTAGTTTTAAGTCTAGACAAATATATCAGCATCTCAGAAAACAAGAGTTGGATAGATAATGATTCAGTGGATAGAGATTGTGAGAATATATTATTTAAACTTGCAAAAGTGATATTTTATGATACCCTATGTTTGATTCAATGTCATCTGAATGAAAAAAGGATCAAAATATTACCATGAAAAAAATCTCAGACATTTTTCAAGATAATAGGCATTCATTTCCTCTTCTATCAGTAGTTTTGGAAGCAGTTGTTAGAAATACATCGAATCTCTTTTAAATTGCAGTTCCTTAAGGCTGATATGATCACTAAACCAAAGATTTTCTAATTTACAGATTTAGTTAGCAGATGTAGTTAGCACTATTCTCAGAGCATTAGCAGGCACATATACCTAATTTCAATTTCTTCCTTAAAATACTGTTGTGGTCTGCTTCTGCCAGGGATAATTTTCATATTAACACAACAACAAATGAAAATGCAAAATTTTAAATGAAAGATTTAAAAATTCATGTCATTTATCCTAGAAAACCATATTGTGAAAAGTACATGTGACTCAATAGCCTTTAAGTGAGATACCGTAATTCTCATTCTTCTAGTAGTTTGGGATTTCCCTAATGATATAAAGCAACAAGAAGCAATTTTACTAGTATTATATGGATATTTTTATGACTAGGCTTTCCTAATAGTTCCTTTATAAAAATATTTAAAACAAGTTCTTATGAAATAAAAAAGGTCTGAATTTTTGGCGTAACAGTTTCTCTACCACTCATGTCTGAAGGAATGGACTTCGTTGAATCATAGCTGGATATTTCTATAACTAGAGCAATGGAAACTGACACCTAAAATTTTGGATAGTTTGGAAAAAAAGAAAACTTCTTGCACATTAAACAAATGCAACAGCAACTTTGACTCCTCACATCACTGTCTGTATCAAGAAGATTTTGTATCGTGTTTCTTTTTTTTTTAAGACACTATGGTGCCTTAATCATTTCCAAAATGTTAATGAATTTGTACTGGCCAAAGAGTAACTAGCTCAGTGTATTGGGGTCAGTAATGCCTCGGTGTTCCACGTCATTATGAAAGTGACTTGCTAATTGCCTATCTACACATGGTTTAGTGCTGAATATGGCAAAACAACTGGTTTACCATACTTTGAGAACATCCTCCTCAATGAGAGAAATGCCATGATCATATACTAATTGTCTTTATCTTCTTTAAATGACAGTGCTGGCATTTCTTTCCTTTGGTGCACTCACTCCTATGTTAATTATTGTATGTATACTGATGACTCCCATATTTATAACTTCAGCCCCAACTTCTCCCTTGAACTCCAGACTCATATATCCAACAGCCTAACTAATTTCCATTTAGACGCTCAACTGACATCTCAAGCTTCATATGTTCAAAACCAAACTTAATTTCCACCCATCTGTTCCAACACAGCTCCATTATTCCAGTTGTTCAGACTAAAAGCTTTAGAATCATCCCTTACTCCCTCTCTTTCTCACACACACCACAGTCCATCCAACAGCCTCTAAATATACCTAGAATCTTGTCTAGTCCAACCATGTCACCTACCTACCCAATGGAAGCCATATAGCTCTCACCTGTACTACTGTAATTGTCTTCCAACTAACTCGCAGCTTCCATCTTGGACACTTACCCACTGTTCATCATTCAAAAGGCAGAGCAATTCATTTAAAGTGTGTCTGATTATTTAATTTTCACCTCACTCAAAGCATTGATAAAATCAAAAGTTCAATGCATGGTTTACAAGGTCTACATCACTTGTTTTGCATTGTCTCCTCCAGTCCCAATTCATTCTGTTCTCTTTGCTGACTTTAGACCAACCTGAGCACTCTTCCTCATAGTCATACAGGCTGAGCAGTTTCTTGCCTCAGGGCCCTTGAACTTATTTCTTCTGCCTTGAAAATTCTTCTCTCCGATACTGCATGGCTCTTTCTTTCAGTTTATTTAAATTATTCCTGAAATGACACCTTATTAGACACTCTTCCATGAGCTCCTATATCACTCACTCCCTTACTCCCCCCATTTTTCTTAGTAGCTTCATCATATTCATTGCAATATTTATAATCTTCATCCTTTAACTAGAATGTAAGTCCCTGAGTTCTGAGACTTTGGTTTTTCATGGTAGTTTCACCAGCACATAAGAACAATGCCTGGCACAATGTTGGAAAACAATACAAATTTACTGAATTAATACAGAAAAGCCATATGAAGTGATGGTGTGGAGACTTCTGTAATTAAAGCCAGATTTACAGAACTTTCCTGGGGTGTTGTCCATTTATGTGGTGGCTGGACCTGGGCACTTGGGCTTATGGAATATGCTCCTTCTATAGCCTCTAGAATTCCTAGGAACATAAGGGAAAGAATTTTTCCCCTATAGGGACATGGTTAGTTCTGATTTCATTAATGTATTCTTATTTATGACATATATATGTCAAGGGAAATGTCATTCTTAGTCCCTAATTATAGGTATGCAGGTATACTTTGCTTCAAAATCTGACTTACTCACCTGGAAAAACAGTCATTAAAAAATTGAAATTACCTCAGAGGAGATTTCTGGTGAGGACAGGCACAGTTGGTTAGCAGCACCATAGCTAACATTGCCTCAGTGTCTGGTAATGTACATATTCCCTTGAGCCTATGGACTGTCTGTACTGATTTGCTCTCTTTGTGTTTGATGCAGTGACTCTAAGAGTACCTGGGCTCTCTCTTAGTACCTCTCAGGTGACCCTATTGTTCAGAAAATAGCATGGAGTTTTGGTTTGCCTATGTGTTTGGTTTTATACATTTAGCTTTCTCATCAACTCATGAGAGGAGATGATCAAAATCTCTGTCTTATTATCTGTCTTTACTTCTTTATACTGCATCTGTGTCTTGTTATATGGTGTTCTCCTTTCCACGTATTTGTACAGTTGCTGCCATCAGTGCTTCTTAGATTAAAAAAAAAAAAAATATATATATAAATATATATATATATATATATATATATATATATATGCGTTGTTATATCTATTCAGGGTCGAAGACTCCTGGGACCTTTCAGGCCTAACAAACTTTTTTTTTAAATTTCTCAAATTACTAATTATTGTAGATTAAATAAAGTTTTAACTTTGGATTCCTTAAGGCCTTTCAGCAAAGGCAACTGAAGCAGCAATTACTAGGTGTCTGCAAATAAATGGATGGTTTCCTGGCCTATTTATAATAAATTAATAGATGGTCTTAATATTATACAAAATCTATTAGAAATGCACCTGCACAGTGGGTATATACAATTCTATATGCATGAAAATCTTTGATTAAACTATTTGGGACATTGTCCTAACGTCCCACCTTAAACTGTAGTATAGACCAAAACATATCACTTTAATTCAATAGAAGAGATGAGCTCTCTGAGAAGCTTATTAATGTGACTGCTAGAAAGGACATTGTCAAGTGAATCAAATTAAAGAACAATTCTTTTAGAGCTGAAATATACTCTAGCGGGTAACATTTAATAGGAACTTTACTTTTCAAATAAGCATTTGTTTGAAAAACTGACATAAATCAACATTAAGAGTCCTGTTGTAACCTTTTAAATCAAATACCTCTTTGTTAAAATAAACATTTCTTCCTTATCCATTTTTTAAAATAATCATATTAAAAGTAGGATGTTATTCTATGTTCATTTGCTTTTCTCTTCAACTAGTTGAAAAGACCCAGAAAGGCAGGCAATGTCTTCTCTGTGTCCCCGTGACAAGCACAATGCTGGACACATTGCAGATATTAAATAAGGGTTCATGGAAACAGTGGATTCAATTTCCAGTCCCGTTTAGGTTCCTACTGTACTAAGTGCTTACTCGAAGTTATATCAGAATATAATAGCTTTGTGGTGTATGATGAAAATCGTACTGTGCACAGATGGGAGTCGATGTTGACCAGCTCTAGATAAAATATTAGACAAACTGAAAGAGACAGAGACTTTGCTTACTGCATATCACAGCACCAGATGGAAACTTGGGGATCGTGAGCTAACAAGCATGAGGTTTTCTGTAGGAGAATCTTACAGAGATATATTTCTTTCGTGTACCACATTTTTCAAAGCATATTTACTGTGAGCTTCATTTGAACTTCCAAACAACATTATGGGTTGCACAGGGCAAAGACTATAATCTCTTCTTTAAAAATAGGAAGAAAATCTTACAAATAGAAAGGCAATGATTTGCCCAAGGTCACACAATGAATCAGCTTTCAAATCTTAAAGACAATTGCATCTTAATGTGCAGTGGAGGCTACTGTAATGTTTATTTTTAAGTAAATTCCAGTATTCCAGAAGAGATTGGTGCCATTAATTATGGACTGATTTGGAGATATGCCCGTTTTTGATACTATTTTTGGAAACAAATAGTGTTGGTTGATGATGGCACTTATACTACAACTAGCCAACCATGTACGCTTTGCAAAATTCATTAACCTCAGGATCACCTTGGTTAGAACCACCTAGCTATGATTACTCTTTTAACCTAAATTTCATTAGAAATATACACATTAATATACAGAATGATAATTGGTATTGACTTTTATGAATCCTTGTTACATCTCCAAAGGATTAGATGACACTTGAAAAAAGAGGCCATACCCTTTCTTTTATGGATTCTCCACTGTAATGCTTAATGGCAAAGTGGGCTTTTGATAAATTTTTTATTATATATTTAGTACATAAACTTACTCTTCTTAGAGTTTTATGTAGATACAAATATGGATCAGGCAAATTTATAAACTATTTATCAAGCAATAAAACAGAAAATGTGAGAAAAGTAAATGATTAAATATTAATGTAGACCACACATTTTTAATAGTGATATTAAATTTAAAGCAAAAACTATAGGCTAAATGTTTTACCAGACACAGTAAAACTCTTAGAGGAAAACATAGGCACAACACTCTTTGACATAAATCACAGCAAAATCTTTTTGACCTACCACCCAGAGTAATGAAAATTAAAACAGAAATAAACAAGTGGGACCTAATTAAACTTAAAAGCTTTTGCACAGCAAAGGAAACCATAAGCAAGACTAAAAGACAACCCTCAGAATGGGAGAAAATATTTGCAAATGAAGCAACTGACAAAGGATTAATCTCCAATATATACAAGCAGCTCATACGGCTCAATATCAAAAGAACAAACAACCCAATCAAAAAATGGGCAGAAGACCTAAATAGACATTTCTCCAAAGAAGCCATACAGATGGCCAACAAACACACGAAAAGATGCTCAACATCACTAATTATTAGAGAAATGCAAATCAAAACTACAGTGAGGTATCACCTCACACCAGTCAGAATGGCCATCATCAAAAAATCTACAAACAGTAAATAATGGAGAGGGTGTGGAGAAAAGGGAACCCTCATACACTGCTGATGGGAATGTAAGTTGATACAGCCACTATGGAAAACGGTATGGAGGTGCCTTAAAAAACTAAAAATAGAACTACTATATGATCCAGCAATCCCACTACTGGGCATATACCCAGAGAAAAACCATAATTAAAAAAACACATACACCCCAATGTTCATAGCAGCAGTATTTACGATAGCCAGGTCACGGATACAACCTAAATGTCCATTGATAGATGAATGCATAAAGAAGATGTGGGGGGAGAGCCTTAAGATGGCGGAAGAGTAGGACGCGGAGATCACCTTCCTCCCCACATATACATCAGAAATACCTCTACGTGTGGAACAACTCCTACAGAACACCTACTGAACGCTGGCAGAAGACCTCAGACCTCCCAAAAGGCAAGAAACTCCCCACATACCTGGGTAGGGCCAAAGAAAAAGAATAAACATAGACAAAGAATAGGGACGGGACCTGCGCCAGTGGGAGGGAGCTGTGAAGGAGGAAAGGTTTCCACACACTAGGAAGCCCCTTCGCGGGCGGGGACTGCGGGTGGCGGAGGGGGAAAGCTTCGGAGCCGCGGGGGAGAGCACAGCAACAGGGGTGCGGAGGGCAAAGCGGAAAGATTCCTGCACAGAGGATCAGGGCCGATCGGCACTCACCAGCCCGAGAGGCTTGTCTGCTCACCGGCCGGGACGGGTGGGGGCTGGGAGCTGAGGCTCAGGCTTCGGAGGTCGGATCCCAGGGAGAGGACTGGCGGCATGAACACAGCCTGAAGGGGTTAGTGCGCCGCAGTTAGCCGGGAGGGCCTCCGGGTAAAAGTCTGGACCTGCCGAAAAGGCAAGAGACTTTGTCTTGCCTCTCTGTTTCCTGGTGCGCGAGGAGACGGGATTCAGAGCACCGCGTTAAGGAGCTCCAGAGACCGGTGTGAGACGCTAAAGCTGCTGCTGCCGCCACCAAGAAGCCTGTGTGCAAACACAGGTCACTATCCACACCTCCCCTCCCGGGAGCCTGTGCAGCCTGCCACTGCCAGGGTCCCCTGATCCAGGGACAGCTTCCCGGGGAGAACGCACGCACTGCGCGCCTCAGGCTGGTGCAACGTCACGCCGGCCTCTGCCACTGCAGGCCCGCCCCCCACTCCGTGCCCCTCCCTCCCCGCCCTGCCTGAGTGAGCCAGAGCCCCCGAATCAGCTGTTCCTTTAACCCCGTCCTGTCTGAGCGAGGAACAGATGCTGTCAGGCGACCTACATGCAGAGACGGGTCCAAATCCAAAGCTGAACCCCGGGAGCTCTGTGAACAAAAAAGAGAAAGGGAAATGTCTCCCAGAAGCCTCAGGAGCAGTGGATTAAATCTCTACAATCAACTTGATGTACCTGCATCTGTGGAATGCCTGAGTAGACAACGAATCAATCCAAAATTGAGGCGGTGGACTTCAGAAGCAACGATATATATATATTTCCCCCCTTTTTCTCTTTTTGTGTGTATGTGTATGCTTCTGTGTGATTTTTGTCTGTATAGCTTTGCTTTTAGCATTTGTCCTAGGGTTCTGTTTGTCCGTTTTTTAAAAATTTTTTTCTTAATAATTATTTTTTATTTTAATAACTTTATTTTATTATACTTTATTTTATTTTATATTCTTCTTTCTTTATTTCCCCCCTTTTATTCTGAGCTGTGTGGATGACAGGCTCTTGGTGCTGCAGCCAGGAGTCAGGGCTGTGCCACTGAGGTGGGAGAGCCAAGTTTAGGACACTGGTCCACAAGAGACCTCCTTGCTCCATGTAATATAAAACGGCGAAAATCTCCCAGAGCTCTCCATCTCAACGCCAAGACCCAGGTCCACTCAAAACCCAGCAAGCTACAGTGCTGGACACCCTATGCCAAACAACTAGCAAGACGGGAACACAACCCCACCCATTAGCAGAGGGGCTGCCTAAAATCATAGTAAGGCCACAGACACCCCAAAACACACCACCAGACGTGGACCAGCCCAACAGAAAGACAAGATCCAGCCTCATCCACCAGAACACAGGCACTAGTCCCCACCACCAGGAAGCCTACACAACCCACTGAACCAACCTTAGCCACTGGGGACAGACACCAAAAACAATGGGAACTACGAACCTGCAGCCTGCGAAAAGGAGACCCCAAACACAGTAAGTTAAGCAAAATGAGAAGACAGAGAAACACACAGCAGATGAGGGACCAAGGCAAAAACCAACCAGACCTAACAAATGAAGAGGAAATAGGCAGTCTACCTGAAAAAGAATTCAGAAAAATGATAGTAAAGATGATCCAAAATCTTGGAAATAGAATGGAGAAAATACAAGAAACGTTTCACAAGGACCTAGAAGAACTAAAGGGCAAACAAACAGTGATGAGCAACACAATAAATGAAATTAAAAATTCTCTAGAAGGGATCAATTAGCAGAATAACTGAGGCAGAAGAACGGATAAGTGACCTGGAAGATAAAATAGTGGAAATAACTACTGCAGAGCAGAATACAGAAAAAAGAATGAAAAGAATTAAGGACAGTCTCAGAGACCTCTGGGACAACATTAAACACACCAACATTCGAATGATAGGGATCTCAGAAGAAGAAGAGAAAAAGAAAGGGACTGAGAAAATATTTGAAGAGATTATAGTTGAAAACTTCCCTAATATGGGAAAGGAAATAGTTAATCAAGTCCAGGAAGCACAGAGAGTCCCGTACAGGATAAATCCAAGGAGAAACATGCTAAGACACATATTAATCAAACTATCAAAAATTAAGTACAAAGAACAAATACTAAAAGCAGCAAGGGAAAAATAACAAATAACACATAAGGGGATCCCCATAAGGTTAACAGCTGATCTTTCAGAAGAAACTCTGCAAGCCAAAGGGACTGGCAGGACATATTTAAAGTGATGAAGGAGAAAAACCTAAAACCAAGATTACTGTACCCAGCAAGGACCTCATTCAGATTCAAAGGAGAAATTAAAATCTATACAGACAAGCAAAAGCTAAGAGAATTCAGCACCACAAAACCAGCTTTACAACGAATGCTAAAGGAACTTCTCTAGGCAGGAAACACAAGAGAAGGAAAAGACCTATAATAATGAACCCAAAACAATTAAGAAAATGGTAATAGGAACATACATATCAATAATTACCTTACATGTAAATGGACTAAATGCTCCAACCAAAAGACATAGATTGGCTGAATGAATGCAAAAACAAGACCTGCATATATGCTGTCTACAAGAGACCTACTTCATACCCAGGGACACATACAGACTGAAAATGAGGCGATGGAAAAAGATATTCCATGCAAATGGAAATCAAAAGAAAGCTGGAGTAGCAATTCTCATATCAGACAAAATAGACTTTAAAACAAAGACTATTACAAGAGACAAAGAAGGACACTATATAATGATTAAGGGATCAATCCAAGAAGAAGATATAACAATTGTAAATATTTAGGCACCCAACATAGGAGCACCTCAATACATAAGGCAAATACTAACAGCCATAAAAGGGGAAATCGACAGTAACACAATCATAGTAGGGGACTTTAACACCCCACTTTCACCAATGGACAGATCATCCAAAATGAAATTAAATAAGGAAACACAAGCTTTAAATGATACATTGACAAGATGGATTTAATTGATATTTATAGGACATTCCATCCAAAAACAGCAGAATACACATTCTTCTCAAGTGCTCATGGAACATTCTCCAGGGTAGATTATATCTTGGGTCACAAATCAAGCCTTGGTAAATTTTAAAAAATTGAGATCGTATCAAGTATCTTTTCCGACCACAACACTATGAGACTAGATATCAATTACAGAAAAAATCTGTAAGAAATACAAACACATGGAGGCGAAACAACACATTACTTAATAACCAAGAGATCACTGAAGAAATAAAAAAATACCTAGAAACAAATGACAATGAAAACCCGACAACCCAAAACCTATGGGATGCAGCAAAAGCAGTTGTAAGAGGGACGTTTACAGCAATATAATCTTACCTTAAGAAACAAGAAACATCTCAAAAAAATAACTTAATCTTACACCTAAAGCAGTTAGAGAAAGAAGAACAAAAAAAACCCCCAAAGTTAGAAGAAGGAAAGAAATCATAAAGATCAGATCAGAAATAAATGAAAAAGAAATGAAGGAAACGATAGCAAAGGGCAATAAAACTAAAAGCTGGTTCTTTGAGAAGAAAACAAAATTGATAAACCATTAGCCAGACTTATCAAGAAAAAAAGGGAGAACACTCAAATCAACAGAATTAGAAATGAAAAAGGAGAAGTAACAACTGACACTACAGAAATACATAGGATCATGAGGGATTACTACAAGCAACTGTATGCCAGTAAAATGGACAACCTGGAAGAAATGGACAAATTCTTAGATATGCACAACTTTCCAAGACTGAACCAGGAAGAAATAGAAAATATGAACAGACCAATCACAAGCACTGAAATTAAAACTGATTAAAAATCTTCCAACAAACCAAAATCCTGGACCAGATGCCTTCACAGGCGAATTCTATGAAACATTTAGAGAAGAGCTAACACCTATCCTTCTCAAACTCTTCCAAAATATAGCAGAGGGAGGAACACTCCAAAACTCATTCTACGAGGCCACC
The DNA here is from genome assembly GCF_000442215.2 of Lipotes vexillifer. Classification (NCBI taxonomy): domain Eukaryota; kingdom Metazoa; phylum Chordata; class Mammalia; order Artiodactyla; family Lipotidae; genus Lipotes; species Lipotes vexillifer. Next base: position 291,054 of record NW_006786698.1, on the reverse strand, counting down.
ATCACGCTGATACCAAAGCCAGAGAAAGATGTCACAAAGAAAGAAAACTACAGGCCAATATCACTGAGGAACATAGATGCAAAAATCCTCAACAAAATACTAGCAAACAAATCCAACAGCACATTAAAAGGATCATACGCTATGATCAAGTGGGGTTTATGCCAGGAATGCAAGGATTCTTCACTATATGCAAATCAATCCACGTGATGCATCATATTAACAAATTGAAGGACAAAAACCATATGATCATCTCAACAGATGCAGAGAAAGCTTTTGACAAAATTCAACACCCGTTTATGATAAAAACCCTCCATAAAGTGGGCATAGAGGGAACCTACCTCAACATAATAAAGGCCATATATGACAAACCCATAGCCAACATTGTCCTGAATGGTGAAAAACTGAAACCATTTCCACTAAGATCAGGAAAAAGACAAGGTAGCCCAGTCTCACCACTATTATTCAACATAGTTTTGGAAGTTTTAGCCACAGCAATCAGAGAAGAAAAGGAAATAAAAGGAATCCAAATCGTAAAAGAAGAAGTAAAGCTGTCACTGTTTGCAAACGACATGATACTATACATAGAGAATCCTAAAGATGCTACCAGAAAATTACTAATCAATGAATGTGGTAAAGTAGCAGGATACAAAATTAATGCACAGAAATCTCTTGCATTCCTATACAGTAATGATGAAAAATGTGAAAGTGAAATTAAGAAAAAAATTCCCATTTACCATTGCAACAAAAAGAATAAAATATCTAGGAATAAACCTACCTAAGGAGACAAAAGACCTGTATGCAGAAAACTATAAGACACTGATCAAAGAAATTAAAGATGATACAAATAGATGGAGAGATATACCATGTTCTTGAATTGGAAGAATCAACATTGTGAAAATGACTCTACTACCCAAAGCAATCTACAGATTCAATGCAATCCCTATCAAACTACCAGTGGCATTTTTCACAGAACTAGAACAAAAAAATTCACAATTTGTATGGAAACACAAAAGACCCCGAATAGCCAAAGCAATCTTGAGAAAGAAAACCGGAGCTGGAGGAATCAGGCTCCCTCACTTCAGACTATACTACAGAGCTGCAGTAATCAAGACAGTATGGTACTGGCACAGAAACAGAAATATAGATCAATGGAACAGGATAGAAAGCTCAGAGATAAACCCATGCACATATGGTCACCTTATCTTTGATAAAGGAGGCAAGAATATACAATGGAGAAAAGACAGCCTCTTCAATAAGTGGTGCTGGGAAAACTGGACAGCTACATGTAAAAGAATGAAATTATAACACTCCCTAACACCACACACAAAAATAAACTCAAAACGGATTAAAGACCTAAACGTAAGGCCAGAAGCTATCAAACTCTTAGTGGAAAATGTAGGCAGAACACTCTATGACATAAATCACAGCAAGATCCTTTTTGACCCATCTCCTAGAGAAATGGAAATAAAAACAAAAATTAAAAAATGGGACCTAATGAAACTTAAAAGGTTTTGCACAGCAAAGGAAACCATAGACAAGACGAAAAGACAACCTTCAGAATGGGAGAAAATATTTGCTAATGTAGAAACTGACAAAGGATTAATCTCCAAAATTTACAAGCAGCTCATGCATGAGCTCAACATTAAAAAAACAAACAACCCAATCCCAAAATGGGCAGACCTAAATAGACCTTTCTCCAAACAAGATATACATATTGCCAACAGACACATGAAAGAATGCTCAACATCATTAATCATTAGAGAAATGCAAATGAAAACTACAATGAGATATCATCTCACACCGGTCAGAATGGCCATCATCAAAAAATCTAGAAACAATAAGTGCTGGAGAGGGTGTGGAGAAAAGGGAACCCTCCTGTACTGTTGGTGGGAATGTAAATTGATACGGCCACTATGGAGAACAGTATGGAGGTTCCTTAAGAAACTAAAAATAGAACTGCCGTAGGACCCAGCAATCCCACTACTGGGCATATACCCTGAGAAAACCGTAATTCAAAAGGAGTCATGTACCAAAATGTTCATTGCAGCTCTATTTACAATAGCCAGGACATGGAAGCCAGCGAAGTGTCCATCAACAGATGAATGGATAAAGATGTGGCACATATATACAATGGAATATTACTCAGCAATAAAAAGGAATGAAACTGAGTTATTTGTAGTAGGAGGATGGACCTAGAGACTGTCATACAGAGTGAAGTAAGTTAGAAGGAGCAAAACAAATACTGTATGCTAACACATATATTTGGAATCTAAAAAGAAAAAAAAAGTGGTCATGAAGAACCTAGGGGCAAGATGGGAATAAAGATGCAGACCTACTAGAGAATGGACTTGAGGATACAGGGTGGGGGAAGGGTAAGCTGGGACAAAGTGAGAGAGTGGCATGGTCATATATACACTACCAAACGTAAAATAGATAGCTAGTGGGAAGCAGACGCATAGCACAGGGAGATCAGGTCGGTGCTCTGTGACCACCTAGAGGGGTGGGATAGGGAGTGTGGGGGTGAGGGCGATGCAAGAGGGAAGAGATATGGGGACTTATGTATATTCATAACTGATTCACTTTGTTATAAATCATAAACTAACACACCATTGTAAAGCAATTACACTCCAATAAAGATGTTCAAAAAAAAAAAAAAGATGAAGTGGTACATATATATGATGGAATATTACTCAGCCGTAAAAAGGAATGAAATTGAGTCATTTGTAGAGATGTGGATGGACCCAGAGAGTGTCAGAAAGTAAGTCAGAAAGAGAAAAGCAAATACTGTATAATAACCCATATATGAGGAATATAAAATGGTACAGATGATCTTATTTGCAAAGCACAGAGACACAGACATAGAGAACAAATGTACGGATACCAAGGGGGAAAGGGGTGAGGTGGGAGGAATTGGGAGACTGGGATTGACACATATACATTACTGAAACTATGTATAAAATTGACAACTGATGGGAACATACTGTATCCCACAGGGAACTCTACCTAATGCACTGTGGTAACGTAAATGGGAGAGAAGTCCAAAAGGGAGGGGATATCTGTATGTGTATGGCTGATTCATTTTGCTGTGCAGTGGAGGCTAACACTACATTGTAAAGCAACCATATTCCAATAAAAAGTAATTAAAATCCCATAGGAAGTATAAACATTGTTATAACAATTGAAAATAGGTTCTCGTTTTAGATTTAAAATATCACAGAATTTAAAGTGTATCTTTGTCCTTTCATATGTCCTTACCTACATATTCAAAATTACATTCTCCCCAAGAAATTTTATAAAGGTAGCTTAAAACTTCTCTTTTTCAATTTGCAGTTAGGACAAAATATTGAAGATTTATCATAATCAGTAATAAAATGTAGCAATGAATCCAAAATTTTCACGTTTCTTATATTTGTTCTTGCTTTTGTCTAACACATTCATGATTCCCTCAACTTTTTCATAAGAAAGTTATTATCGTGACTTCCTTAGATTTCACAGTTCGGAGAGCTTAGATATGCTTCTGAATATGCCTTATTCCAATAATCTTTGAATTTCTTCATGATTTCTATTGAGTTTTCCACAAGTAAAATAAATTTTTCTCCCTCATATATAGTATGGATTAATGGACCCTTTCCTTGAGACTTTTCAATCTGAATTAAACGAATGATTCTATCTCAGAAAAGGGGGGAGGCAAGAAATCTGTTGAAATATTGATACAGTATATGGAACACTGCAACATAAATATGAAACCTATAATAAAGTTCTAAAATATATTCTTATTTTACATTTAAATTAAGTTAAAATTATGTGATAGTAGATAGTATTTTTGCAAAGCTTAGAGAAAAATCCAGAGATGTGAGAACTGGAATGGAGACTGTATGCAATGTCTTTAATGAGATCATTACATTTTTCTGTTAATGGCAGCAGCTTTACTTTGACATTTTACTATGCTTTAAAACAACTTTTTTTCTGCCAATTACTTACTCTGCTTCATTGGTTCTAAATGATGTAGTACACTATATCACCTGATCTTAGATATCACTTATGAGGGCTACTTTTCAGTTAATTTTATGGCCGCTACATACTATAGTTATATGTTAAGACCATACGATATGGGCCAAGTTTCATTCTATTTCTTCCCCGGGAAGTGAATCACATAATAGGCAAAACTGAAATTAGATGCTTTTAGATATACATTAGTGAGTGGTTTTTCTTAGCTGTGAACTTTATAAATTTGACCAAAACTTGTGTTGCTTCTTTTACAATATAATAAAGCTGCTTTCCCAAACATGACTACTCCTATCATTAAATATATTATCAGACAATGCCATGTTCTCTTTTTACATTTTAATTTTTTATGAAAGATATCTGATTGGCTTCCTCCCCCATGGGTTGTTAGTAATTCCACATACTAACTGTTTAATGAAAATATTTTTAAATATGAGAAAATAATAACAATTGTGCCAAATATGAGTCTCCCAATAGAATGCAATAAATTATTTTTGTTGTTTTTCTTTTTTGGTGGTAAAGTTGCTGAAGATTTCAAAAGTCTGGAGATGCTCAAATTCCGGAAAGCTGCACCATAATTAATGTGTACTATTTGGTAGAAGGATCCATGAAACAAATTTATCTTGAGTCCGAAATATACTGATACTTCTATCTAATTTTGTTCAGGCTTAGTTATGTGATTTAACATAGCAAAGGGAATGATGTGTAAGGATGTCTTTTATTTGATGTCAAATTTAAATCCTGGAAGCTTAATTGAATTGACAGTTAGAAGCTAAAGTTAAGAGCTTGTTGAATCTCTCATCTTCCATTTTCTCTTGAACCATTTTACACACTACCACCAAGAATAACTTTCCTAAAAACATAATGATCACTTTACAGGCGGCTCAAAAACTCTACATTTGTTCATTGCTTATTAGTCAAACATTTGCATCAACCAACTTGTTCCAACTTATTGTCAACCTAAACTAAATCTTATGCTTTGGGCACATTGGCTATACTAATCTCAGAACATTCCTTGTGCTTCGTCCCTCCACAATTTGGCTTACCTTCTACAAGCCTAGAATTGCTTGTCTTCCACTGTGACCATTCATACTTTTGTAATTCTTCAGGACCTGAGTTAATACTCATAAAGCTTTCTGCAGTTCCTTCCTCTGAGCATCTTAAAAATGATTGTTTCTGTAATTAATTTGACAGTTTAAATCATGTGTTTCGTGGTATCTTTTTTTTTTTTTTTTTTTTTTTTTTTTTTTTTTTTTTTTTTTTTTTTTTTCTGGCGTTATGCGGGCCTCTCACTGTTGTGGCCTCTCCCATTTGTGGAGCACAGGCTCCGGACGCGCAGGCTCAGTGGCCATGGCTCATGGGCCCAGCCGCTCCGCGGCATGGGGGATCCTCCCGAAACGGGGCACGAACCCGCGTCTCCTGCATCGGCAGGCGGACTCTCAAGCACTGCGCCACCAGGGAAGCCCCGTGGAATCTTTTTAATTCAAGAAATATTACTGAATGTCTTCCATATGCAAAGCAGTGGTGTGAGTGCTGCAGGACCTTGGTACTCAAAGTGTGGTCAGAGGAACCAGAAGCATTGTTGAAAATCCAGAATCTCAGAATCCGTCTGAGAACTACTGAGCCCTACTGAGCCAGGGTCGAGTCTTCATGGTAACAGGATCCCTCTGTGATTAAAGTTGGAGGAGCACCATGGTGGAGGGTACAAACATGAGCAAATCATACCTGCCCTCCCACAGAGCACCAACTAATTGTGGACCACTAAATAATCAAGGCAGAGTGAAAGTCGGCAGAAAACTATAAACAAAGTTCCCAGGGTTGGGGGATGCTGAAGGGAGAGAAGATCACAACCAATACAATAATAACTACGCCATGGAGTACCACTAATAATAATAAACACTTATTTGCTGATTCTAACGCGTATACTTGGTCCAATGCTAGGCATTTAAGGTGTCTTGTTTCCAATCCCCGCAATGATCATGCTATGTAGTTATTAGGACCCTCATTTCACACATGAGAAAAAAGTGGGTTTAAAAAGATTATATACTAGTCAGCTGTTGTCCAGGTCAGGATTTAAATCCATGGCTGTTTTCTCTGTTCTTTTTGACATTCCCCTGCCTAAACTTGTCATTTATATCACTACTCATACATTACTTTTCCATTAATATGTTATTTTTCTCGAACTTGATTTCAAAGACTTTTTTGACCATTGTTTTGTTTTGTTTTGTTTTTTTGGCCATGTTGTGCTTGGCTTGTTGGATCCTTTTCCCCGACCAGGAATTGAACCCGGGCCCTCAGCAGTGTGAGCACCGAGTCCTAACCACTGGACCGCCAGGAAATTCCTCAAAGACTTTTCAAGTCTTCACCTTTATGCTTCTTTGATTCTGCTATAGGACTGATTGAAGGTACTAAATAAATATTACATTGGTATCTGAAAATTAACAATTCTCCAAAGGAGACCTTTTTCAATTTTGACAATATAGGACATACACTGGTTTGGTTTAGTCACAAATGTCCCAGTATAAAGGAAGGGGGTCTAAAGTGTGCGTGTGTGTGTGTATGTGTGTGGAAACAGAAGAGTTCTTTGAAAACCTGAGAGAATAAAATAATGACATTAGCCTGAGTATTCCATGATTCCGCTATGATCTCCTGAATACAGTGGGAAAGTAGGATATGTTTTATTAATGTATTTGTTTACTTATTAACAGAAATGATGAGACTGTATATTTAATATTTATATTAATTATTTTATTATTAATTAATTGATTAAATTACCTAATAACCCTTGGTAAATAATCTTTGGGTAAAAACCCCCATTCAGTCATCCCATAGAAAACCTGTCATATCTATTGGGTTGGCCAAAAAGTTCGTTTGGGTTTTTCCGTAACATCAGGCTCCCTCTCTTAAAAAAGAATCCTGTAAATGCAAATATATTAGTTTTCATGATCTCTAAACTTTAAAGTTGATGTCTTAATAATTAAACCATTCTTCTAGAGAGGCTTAACATATGTTGAATTCTCTTAAAACGAACTCAGACACATCAGTTCTAGGTTGTTTAAAATCCAATATAACATGGCAATAAGCCATTTACTTAAGCAGAGGATTTTTATTTTGGAATAAGTGGCAATTTTCTTTTTCTTATAGTCTAGTACAGCCCATAGAGTATATTGTAAGAGTTTCCTTTATAACTTGGTCAGGTCATAATGAATTAATTAAATAAAGAAATAAGTCTTTGAGAAAGAAAGCTAGCTTCATTCTCCAAAACAAGATATTCCTTCATTTTTAAATACAGTTGAATGCCACTCTTCACAGAAGTATCAGAGGTAGCAGAACTCTTTCAGAAAAGATGAACAAAAAAGGAAATAACTCCACTTATAGCACTCCTAGACTTTCTGCCTTCACAGTCAATGGCAGTTGTAAATGGAGATACTGAAATTTACCCCTTTAATCTCGTTTTCTTCTTTCATAAAGCTATGCAACATTTTCTCTTTTTTCTTTTTATTCTGTCTCAAAATGTATTTTTCAATTACCAGCTGCCTACATGTTTTGAATTATTTGTACTTGGTGACAACAAATTTTACCAACTTCATTATTTATTTTTTTTTAGAAAAAACAACCCAACACTTATATCACCATTATTTTATAAAAGAAATTACATTGTATATTAAAGAGCAGGTTTTAAATTGAAAAAATACTTTAATGAAAAGCTCACTTCACTGTCTGTATTGTTTAATTTTGCTCCCATGAAAACTAAAATATTTATCACAGACTTCAGAATGTATTAATCTGTATTTGGGAGTCTCTGGGTTAAGCAATACAGGCAGGTGCATTGTCCCCAGAATCACTGCAAAAATTGGCACTTCATCCTTCAATGTGTTTAACAGAAGCACAAGTGAAAGGTTAGGGGGTGATTTGGCAGAATGAGAGAGAGGCTCAAGGTGACAAGATATCACAGGGGTATGTTAAAGATCTCTTTTTAAATTTTACCCAAGGTTTGCCCAGGATCTAAATCTTTGCAAAGAGGGTTTTTACTTGTCCAATAACATTCAACTTATTTGGATCAAGACCTATCGTTTAGCATATCAATTTTCCCTCTTCCTATCAGTGGAGAGAAGTAGCCTAATTCTTAAAATCATGAGTTTTTACAAATTCCTGGACAAAAAAGTTGATACAGATTCACTTAGTTTTCCCAAGAAATTTTAAGTCTTTTGTAATAGAATGTTTCGGCCAAAAATACCTTGTAGGAATCTTTTTCTTCTGTATTAAAACCACAAATAATTTTATCATGTTTAGTTTTCCTAGACTTAGGGGTTTCTGTTTGTTTGTTTGTTTTTGCGGTACGCGGGCCTCTCACTGTTGTGGCCTCTCCCATTGCAGAGCAACAGGCTCCGGACGCGCAGGCTCAGCGGCCATGGATCACGGGCCCAGCCGCTCCGCGGCATGTGGGATCTTCCCGGACCGGGGCACGAACCTGCGTCCCCTGCATCGGCAGGCGGACTCTCAACCACTGCGCCACCAGGGAAGCCCCTAGATTTAGTTTTGTTCCTTCATTTATTCAAAATATGTGAACAAAATATATTAACTGAACTCTGACTACTAGGAACTGTGCTAGAGATATAGCCGTGAGCAAGATAAACATGGTCCCTGCCCTCAACATTTACCCTGATCTCCAGATTATATTCTTTCATGGATAAGACCTTATAGATTGTAAAGGAATGGAAATGACTGAATCCCTCTCAAGAGTAAGAGAGTTTTTTGCAGTTAGAATTCTGCCAGTTTTTCATATGAGAGAATGAGTGATAGTATTTAAATGAAAAACTCAAGATACCAACTTTTAAATGTTACTTAATTATTGTTTTCTTTTCATAATTAATAGAATTATTTCTGTACTTAAAAAGTTCTTAAGAATCTCATCATCTGAGGTAATATAAACTATTTTTTTCATGTAATTAGACAGAAATGTTGATTTTTAAGACATTAGAAGAAGGATACTCATATTGCCTAAATATTAGCTTTATGAATAACTTCACAGCTTGGTACATTTATTTGCAAAACAAATCCTTTTCAGCCTCCTCTTTCCCACACACTATCTTGAATAGGGCAGATATGAATCTTGCTTTTGTATTTCTGTTTCACAAATTCATAATTTGATGTTCAGTTTTCAAAAGACTACAACAAGCCAAGAATCGTCATGACAATAAGAAAAATAAAATTAAGGCTTCCTGACTGTTGGGTTAATGCTCTTTAAGGAACCATGTCATGTGATCATATTCTGCTTGTTTAGTTTCCATTGCCATTGTTACAAATTCTATTTCATGCCTGTGAATTATATTATCTAAGTTTGCACGCACAAAATAATATTTATTACACACTGGTTGTTTTTCTGATTTCTTAAATTCATGCACGAACAGGTAGCTGCTTTGTTTCAACTATTCACATAGTATATATGAAGTCACACATCTTGAACATTCACGTTTTGGAGCTTATTGAAGATGTTTACCCTCAAGACATATCCATGTCCTTAGTCCATAGGCCAGGTGATGTTAGGGTAAAAAGTTTAGTCATGTTTTCATCCCCTGATATAACTATTTCATTCTTCAGTCATATGACAAATATCTAAGAGAAGAGATAGTAAATAAATAATGACTTTCAACTTCTGGGATTCCTCTGGCAAATCTTCCTAAAATCACTAATGTGGGAACAGAGGATATCAGAAAGAAATACTTTCTGGGTTTTTTTTTTTTTTTTTTTTTTTTTTTTCTTGCGTTATGCGGGCCTCTCACTGTTGTGGCCTCTCCCATTTGCGGAGCACAGGCTCCGGACGCGCAGGCCCAGCGGCCACGGCTCACGGGCCCAGCCGCTCCGCGGCATGTGGGATCCTCCCGAAACGGGGCACGAACCCGCGTCTCCTGCAACGGCAGGCGGACTCTCAAGCACTGCGCCACCAGGGAAGCCCACTTTCTGGGTTTTTTAACTGATGGCTCCAACCTGAAATACAGCAAAATGTCGCTGACTGAAGTTCATTTAAACCAGATTAAACTGTAACTGAAAAGGCCTATCCTAGCCCACTGTAAATCAACCATTAATGTGATAATTAGAAAAAATATATACTAGGAGGAAGACAGTAAAAGCTTGCATTTTTTTCTGAAATAACTTTATGTATCTCCTTGTGAAACAATTGCAGTTGTACAAATGCTAAATGTTAATTATATTAATAATTGATAAACTTCAACACCAAATAATACAGGTTTATAATTAGGGACCATAAAGTTAATGTAGCTATAATTCAGTTTAGACTCACTGAGAAACTATCCTTTTTTATGAGATAATTTTTTAGGAAGAAGACAGATGAATGATCATTGAGACAGAGAGCTTAGATGATGTCATTTAACTACAAACTTTTTAGGCTTTTGTGAACACAATATTATCTATTTAATTCTAAAATTTAAATAGAAAATATTTTAAATGCAGAAATGGAATTATGTTTTACAGAAGAGTCACTTGACTCATATGTGACTCATAGTTTGATTCTGGTTCCAAGATGGGAAAGTGCATAAACTGGCTTAAAGCAATTCATTACAAAAATCTAGAACACACATTCATTACAATTTCATTATAAGGTATCAAGCTGTAGTACAATTTCACTATAAGGTATCAAGCTGTGGCATACAAATGGTGATTTGGATGTACCCAGAAGAATATAGTTGCTAGAAGCATCTTGCTATACCCGTTTCATGTATAACATGCTCCCAGGTCAGAGCCTAAGGGCAGTATGACAGTGAAACTCTGGAATATAAGTCATCCACATGGCACACCTGGAATTTACATCATACGTCTTATCTTCCGAACGTGACATTTACGTTGCTGGTGGGGTTAATATACAATGATTAATGTGATCACTGGGGTTAGGTAATTCATTTTTGAATGATTAACCCTATGGTCAGTAGCATGTGCATGTTGTGCTCAGATGTTTGGAAAGAAAGAGACAAGGTGGAACTAAAAGCAGAAAGGGCTGAGAATCAAGGACACTGGGCGGAGCTAAGAACAAGAAGGGCTAAGAAGGTGATTAGGCATTAGGGTCTGAAGGATGCTCAAGTGTGACCCACCTTGAGAAACGCAAGTTACAGTATAACCTAACACACACACACCCCTGAAACAAAGTTTCATGAAACTTTTACCTTTGTTTCCCCTATTTAAATAAGATGGAAGATATATCCTATTTTATTTATATTTTATTCTATTCTCTTTCATTAAAAAGTATTACTGGTCCTTACAAAATAAGTAGATTTGACTTCGCTAATGAGTCATGATGTGGAGCTGAAAAAAAGTGACTCATTTTACTGAATGGCTCTTAATATAAACTACATGGATAGGTTTGAAGAGCTTATTAAAGTCACAAAATTATTTGAGGAGATGGTCCATATCCATCAGATCCTGAAATGGATTCATGACATCCCCTTAAGATAAAAGCTAAATTACATAGCACTATTTACAGTTAGAATGGTACATAGTACACATACTAACAACTTTATATGCGTTATCTCATTTAATCCTTACAACAGCCTTTACAGATTGGTACAAATTGTATCCAAAAAATTTCATTGCATAGCACTCAATGGGAGAAAATTATTTTTTCCTTAAATTACTTAGTTGTTAAATGGCAAATAGGATTTTAATACAGGCATTTTGACTCCAGGCCATAATTTTTTCAAGTCTGTGAAATCCAGGAAACTTAACTTCCTCCCTCCCTCCCTTCCTTCCTTCCCACAAAAAGATTTATTCATAACCTGCTCTGTGCCATACATTGAGAACATAAATGTAACAAAGACTACCCTGACACCCTGTATAGCCCAATGAAAGACAAACAGAAGTCAAGGCTGAGGGACATTTCGAAACCACAATAAGAGTCAGAAAAGCAGAAATAGACATAAATTGACCTTGAAACTAGGGCAACTTCTTTAGACAGTGTCTTTTGTAAATTTCATCATCCAGTGGGAAACAATGCTAGATTGGCAGGTCAAGATCTGTAAACTAGGAATCTGCCACACTTAGCATATCTCGAATTCTTGGTGGTAGACTGGTACATGCACCCTGGAGGGTCCTTTATTGGGGCGAAGGTACATTCCTTTGAATATTCACATGTTAACTCTAGGGTGCTGTTTGCAGTATTGAGATTAAATGCTGGTTGTTACAACCCATTGAGAAATCTGCAGAGTCTCTAGTAGTATCTCAGTTGTGGGAAAAGGGCTCAGGTGGTACAGAGCTGCAATTCTTTACCATAAGATTAATTTTATCAAAGGTCAAATTCTCCAGGTCTGGGTGTAACTCATGAAATTCACAATGTGCCTGTCAACTTCTCTGACAGTATGTATAATAAAGATTCAGAATTATAGCAAAACAGAGAACTCTTTACAAAGAGTCATTCAAGGCTAAATTGCTTTTTACAAAGGCTAAGAGAACTCAACCCATTAGCAAAGGACTTAGTTCCTTTTTCCATTTCACACACATAAATTTAGATAGAAACATCTTTGCAATAGATGGTGGCTAATGCTGGTTGTAATTATTAGGAATACGTGGAATGAAGGTGAAGCGTCTCACAGGAATTGATTCTAGTTAGTGTTATCTGTTGAAATGTTTGGTGTGATTTTAAAGTCTTACGATTTTAAGAAAATGTCAAAATATTTTGTAGAAACCAAGAGTCAATATGGGAAGCTACAACTACTTTCAATTATTCTGTAATTCTTCCTTTGTAATTGTCTTTTCAGCCAGTTATGAGCCATATGGGAAAATATGCCTATTTGATTTATAGTCCCTTTATAGGGACTGTAATTTTATTAGTCCCTTGATTTATAGTCCCTTTATAGGGACTGTAATTTTATTAGTCCCTTTGTCTAATTTTGATCCTTGTTTTATACACCATATTTTGCTTATTGAAACTTTGGCTGTTTCTGAAAATTAGTTAATCTTTAGAGAAGAAAACTTATTATTTAAAAATATTCTTTCTAAAAGCTCTGAAGGCAATTTCAAAGGAAGTTTCCAGAAATAATGTCAATAAAGCTAGCATTTCTAGAGAAGATATGCAGCCTCCTAAAGGGATTGCTTTGAAGGGAAAGAATTTGTTTGAATATGTATAGGTTCTGACAATGTTGATAAAATTTCTCCTATGACAACATTACATTGTAAAACACTTAACAATATGCAAAGGAGAGAAAAAAACTCTTCATCTCCATTGGGATATATTCTTAATGCTGCTGTAAAGTTCATTTTAGCATAGTTGATATGACTTTCAAAAGAGTGTCTAAACCTCCTCAGGGGTCTCCGGGTGAACGTTTCTGTCATACAAACAGAGGGACGAAGAGAATTGTTTGGGTGTAGAGTTTGATGCCGCTCTACAAACTCCGAAATTGGGGCGATATCTCCTAGTCCCTTGGCCATCACATGAGTGATGATGCTTCTCTCGTTCTGAGAATGTTTCCAGATATCTCAAGCTTAATATGGCCAAAATATCTTCAACTTGTCCTTCCCATTCTTTTTCTTCTCAATCAGTATACCCAGTTGTTGAAGTCAGGGATCTGGAATTACTCCCTTTTTCTAAACATACAACTCTGAATCTTCAGCAATTTATCCACAAGAGATGGTCTCAAATCCCACAACTTCTTTTCATGACTATCTTTATGAGCCTACTTCAGATCACTGTAACAGTTACCCCCTAACTTCCTTCTCCTTTTCTACCTCCTTTCCACAAACGAGTATTAACACAGCAGCAAAGGGATCCTCTTACCAGGTAAATCTTAAATCTAAGCATGAGGTTCTCTTGGAATTATCCTTTCAATTGTAGTTTATTTCACTTAGAATGAAATCTCAAGTCTTTGCCATGTCCTAGATGGCTCTGAATGATTACTCCCCTCCCCTCCTGTTTTTCCCTCCAGAATCATTTGAGCTCCACTATTTATGTTTCCCCTAACATTTAGAATAAAGTCAGAGGTTCTCAGATGAGAATGACACTCAAGACCCTCCAAAATTACCCAGGATTATCTCTGTTCTATTACACCTCTTCAACAATAATGCATCTTGTGTTCCAATCATGTTGATCTATTGAACTAACTTGTTATCCAGTATAATAACATCCCAGATATTTCTCACCATTAACCCTGAAAATATGTTTACCTCAATTCACTGAAAAACTCAACCTATGTGATTGATGTAGAATCAAATTCCAAGAAGTAAGAACTCCCTGAACTTTGCAAGTCAGTGTAATTCCAGTCATTTTAACATGTCATCCTTGAACATCAAGTAGCTTCAAGGCAAAGGATTCAGTCTTGAGAGAAGGAAATGGCTCCTTTGGAAAAGGAGCCCATGTAGCCTGATGCAATTTCAGATCATGCCATGAATCTATAATACTAGGAAAGCCAAGCCCTGGAGAAGCAATTATTTGCTACATTTTACTCTCTCCTATTTTCTAGTACAATAGAAGGGCAGTTAAAAAGGTGATTTATATAGAACTACATTCTGGTAACCACAGGCAGGATTTACAGGAGAAATGCTAAAGGAACAACCATAAACCACATGGAGAAGACCTTGGCTATTGGGAAGAAACAGCAGCACTTTAGCATCCTGTCACTCTGAGTTGACGTTGCCCCTTATCAAGTAAGGATGCGCCCAGGAAAGCTACAACTGTCAGCCCCCAGGAAGACAATGGGCATGTTGCCTTGAAATATGGGAGAGTACTTCTCCTTTAAGACAATAATACATTGGACTTCTTCATTACTATTATTTCCCCGGGCTAGGCTAGCAAACAATTTCTACATAAGAATATCTTATATCTTATATCTATCTTATAATTAGACCCTTGGCCTTCAGAAATGGAGCCACACTCTGCGGGGTTTACAAACTATCTGCCCATCCAAATTCTGTTTATAAATGATCTTGGAGCCAGATTTCAGTGAAGGACTGTCAGTGGCAAGACCACTTGCTCTCACTGTAAATGGTTGCAAGTTTTCTTTCTTGAGGTTTGCATTTTCCAGCTATCTGCAGGCAGAGAGTAGACCAGTTGACCTTTTGAGGTACTGTGGTGTGCCATTTTCCTGAATCACTGTGTAATAGCTGGTAGGTGTCCCCCAGACCCAGAGCATGGCCCTAAAAAGGAATTGAAAATTGAAAGAAACATCCAGTTTTCTATACAACGTACTGAATTTCCTCTCAATTTCTATGGCTATCTTTGAGCTTTTCCTATCAATAGATTCGTATGCACACTATTCTATAAAGAGCAGCTTGTCTGAAATTTCATTTATTTTACAATTTGAATTTATAAAATGATTTGTGAAACAAGGTCTGGGAATAACATGCAACCCTTTTCCAATTTATCAGTGGAAATTCAATTATTTTAACATCGTACTTCAAATGTCTAAAGAAGTAACTGAGTGAGACACATGTGATTATAGTGTTCATGAATTTATCAAGTTTCGTATAGATTAAAAAATTATAAAGGCTAGTAACCAAAACTCATTACATATACGATAAGAAGGGCCTCATTCTTCTAGGAATGATTGAAAATGACTGAATGATTGAAAATGATTAAATGATTGAAACGCAGGTTTCTTAGGACTTACCTTTAGCCAGTGAATTATAAAGACCTGGAATCTTAATGTGTGCATGCAGTAATTAGTCGGACTATTCAATGCAACACTCTGAAAGGGGTAAAATTTAATTATTTGAAAAATAATGTGAAAAAGTTTGTAAAACAAATATTCATGTCTCACATGAAATGCAGTAAAACAGACATGGCTGTTTTATATTTCTACATATTCCTTCATAATTTATTTAGTACCTTATTTAGTACCTCAGCAGCACATCATAAGTGTTATTTCTTTCACTGCTGAATGACTCTTAATTACTTTATTTAATGGGAAACACTACTGTACACTAAAAGAGTGTCATGAGGAGACAGGGCTATGGAACAAAGTGTAACATTCGCTCTTTATTTCATGCACTAAAAGTTTAAGGGTCTGGGCAGAGGGGATTTGAAAGACGAATTGTGGTGCTTTGTTCTGATATAGTTGCTTGTTCAAATTCAGCCTGAGTTGTTTATCAACGCTTTATATATTAATTCAGGGACAAATTAGCAACGGAGCAATAGCTGTGTATCTGCTCATTAGTAGTCAGCAACTCACAAAAGACACATCTTGGGGAGAGAGAGCTACTGGCTAAATTTTCTATAGGGCGGATTGGGAAAGCTGTAAGAACCAAGTCGCTGCATTCATTTTGGATCAAGTGCATTTCAGTGTTTGGAGAACCCCCAATGGCTGTGCGTCTTTTTGGTAAGAGAAAATTCAACAGAGCTGTTACGGCAGAGCCCCACCCATGTGGTATAAACACCATGGGCCAAAGATATCTTCCTACGAAACATCCTTTTCTCTTCTAACCTCTGTTAGCGGTTTACTCAAGCAAGCACAGGCAAGAGCCCTGTGATGATTCCAAGGTTTTGTAACCTTTAGAGGATGTTTTAAATATCATTAAAAGGAAGTCTTAAAAGGTCATCTTATCAGGCGACTCATCTTGGAACAAAGTCTGTTTTTCACTTTATTGTGGAGAACAGAAAATTAAATCTTTTTATATTCTCTCTCTCAGGTTTTAATCTCTGCATCTTTATTCATCTGTTCCTTTCTAATCTGAACAATTCAATCAGAGTTTTCCGGACACAGACCAGAGTTTTAAGAACAATTCTTTCCACTGCCCTTTCACCCCAACTCTAACCAAATAAATACCCCAAATCCACTTACATCCTTTCATCAAAAATTCATTTCAATGTTAACCTACACCCCCTGAAAATAGAGGGCACCAAGTCACAAATCTTCCATGGCTGGGCCAGAGGAGGTCTATGAACTGCTGCAAGTGGCCTTGAAAATTTATGGTTGACTACCTCAGTTTTCCTTAAGATTCTGTTCTTAACATGAAGTTTTGAATTTATAACAAAACTCTTGGCAGATTCACATTTTAGAACAGCACAAAAAGGTACAATGACAAATTATGTGTATAATCATGAAACACTCTCTGAAAACTGTTTGGAATTTTTTAAGTAACAAAGCATAGAGGAGCCCAGATACTTGTCATCAGGGCAACCTTGTCTCCCACCGGCTTTCATTTAATGGCACGGTTCCCTACTTCCAGAGGGCGGCTGTAGGTTGCAGGACATGGTACTTAGTAATCAATTATCCTCCCTTAATGATAGAAGTAAAACTTAGATCATGTGTGATTTCTTTGGGATGGCAAGATGGGCGTTTTAAGAAATGATGTGAGAAATGGCTTTTGATAGATGGGAGCTTGGAGTTCTAAGAACAGCTGAGTGGGTGAAGAGAATAAAAGGGCAGGCTGGTTCATAGTCCTAAAAATACACATGTATCTACATAAAAAAGCAATAAAAACAAGGTGAGCAGATGAAGAGCATGCTGTTATGCTCCCCTTTAGTATGAAGACATGCATTTTATAAAAAAGAGAGAATGCAGCTTCCTTAAAAATGACATAATCATGGAATGACTATACAAAGCTCTGAAAATAGTTAGTTTCCTCATGAATAGTGATTTCATAATAGTATAGCTCTCCTGGGTTTATTGCAGGGCAGGTAATTGATTTGTTCCCTCCAGAGCCTTGCCTCTCGAGCACAGTCCAGACCACCACCGGTACAGGCATCTCTGGAAACCTTGTAGGAAATTCAGAATCTCGGGTCCCACTCCACAATGGAATCAGGTTCTGCATCTTATCAATATCCACAGTGATTCATGTGCATATTAGAGTGGGACAAACACTAGTCCAGGAAATTCTCGATTTCTCTTGCATTTTGGGATGGAGGTGGTTAAACCCAGCTGCCCTGCATGAAACACTTGGTTCTAGCACTGTGAGATTTTCAATTATTGAGGAGGGATCTGGCTTCTCATTCTTAAAATGTTTCAAAGATTGTTCCATAATCCTCAGGGAGACTAAGAAGTACAGCTGGTTCAGCTAAAAGGTGCTATCGAGGCCTGCTTCATACTTTCATTATCCTTTCTGTAACTTCAAGTTAAGGGCAGGATAGTCAGGCAGACACCTTCTGTGGTTTAGTCACACATGCCACTGAGTATCTGGGGCTTTGTATAAAGAAAATATGATAATATATCTGAAAGCACCTAGCACACAGTAGGCACTCAAATAGATGTGTGTTATTTGTGGGATAATTACTGTACTCATTCTAAATTATTGCAAAACAGCACTTTATATTTAAACATTCAGCATTCCTACGAGCAGTATGTGGACTTCACAAGTCCAAGGTAGAGGATTTTCGTATTGCTCTTCATTTATAGTCAAAGGGTACATGGACGAAGGGCAGATTTATGGGCGTGTGACCTGTGCCATCAAACAGGGTCCTGTGTTTACAATGGCCTTACACTTGTTTTAAAGCTCAGCTATGACTGTCTTGAAATTTAAAAATAATTTCTGTACAAGAGGCTCAGCATTTTCATTTTGAAAATTACATAGCTGGACCTGTGTGGAAGAGATCTAGTGGTAGGCAGTTCTTTTAAAATTTAACCAGAAATCCTGGCCTTAACTTCTCCCGTTGCAAACACAACAGATGGGAGAATTCTTCAGAAATGGCTTGTACTACAAAATCCTCAGTGTCTTTAAGCTTCAAAAGTTCACAAAACTCAAACACAAATGGTTTTTTTTTTTTTTGTACAGCAATTATAGAAAAATAGTGGGTGATGTCAAGATATACATACTTTATGCATTAGCCTTCCCCAGTGTTGGTTTGACCACATCAGTAGATCCGTTTCTGGCAAAGTCTGACTGCCAAGAAATATATTTAGTAAGTCCCCAAGACTACTCCAAATCATGTGAACAGTTGTGTCAGGGTTGACAGAGGGCTGTGCAACCCTCTCCTTCTCATCAATGAAAGTAAAAATTGTTAGTTAACAATTTCAGTCAATCTAATATGCTCTAAGACATCACAGGGGAAATGGAAGCTTTATTATAGAATCTGTTTCTCTCAACTTAATATGCTATGGACATTATCAAAGTCCTTAAGACAGTGATTCAGTAGCTGTTGTATTATTGCATTCTTGACCATGTAAGAAAAACATTCAGAATATTATGAACTGCTTTGCATGACCAGCATGGTGTTCTGATATGATTAACCTGCTGAAAACCAAGGTCATACCTAAGCCTCAGTAGGAAAGCTTCCCACAAAGAGTCAGATTTCCTTTGTGTAACAGACAACTAGGTGGTGTACATGTGACTCCTTAGAGGGTACACCAATTAACTGGTCAGTTACTTGTTTTTGTTTTTGCTGTTGTTCTTGTTTTGTTTTGTTTTTACGAAGGCAGTTTAATCGTGAAAGCCAACCAGACCTTTGGAAGTCTGGCAGATTGATGGTATCAGACACTAATTCAAACTGTGAAGGAAGTTTTCCACTTGGTGTTTGGAGGAGTTGCTGGCCATATTTAATGTTAACTGTTAAATTTTCCTAGTCTTCCTGATGATGTGGCTGAGTGAATAAAGTACTGGAAACCATATAACTCTGGAGAGCTGGGAGTAAAGAATAGAAAATTGTGGGAAGCCCAAACAGCAGAAGTGAAATGACAGAAGAAAACAAAGCAAAAGGACTGTGAAGACTGCTGCAGCTCAGCTTTGGATTTCTGCAAACAAAAGATG
Organism: Lipotes vexillifer; assembly: GCF_000442215.2. Taxonomy (NCBI): domain Eukaryota; kingdom Metazoa; phylum Chordata; class Mammalia; order Artiodactyla; family Lipotidae; genus Lipotes; species Lipotes vexillifer. The sequence continues at coordinate 271,368 of NW_006786698.1, read as the reverse complement.
AGAGGCAAATTAATCTCTTGTGCTGGGATCACAGGTACTATAAATTAGGCTGGAAAACTAGAAGTGCCATAACCAAGGACCCTGTAAATAGAAAATGTAGCAACACCATTAAAAACCTTTCTATGTACTCGCAAATGGAAGAAATGCCTGGATAATTTTATCTCTGTGTGGTATCCTGTTGCCTGGGACTTTCAGTTGTGCTTGCACATGTAATGAAAGATTGCTGGTTCTAAGAACCTCTGAAAAGCAAGTAAATCTGAAACAAGTAAGTTATAAAATCATCAGGAGGCTGGTGTCACCATCCCCTCTTCATCCTGCAGTCTGTGCTATTTTAGATTTTATTTACAATTTTCCATCTTTCTATACTGCTTTCCTCTTGATTCTGAATTATATTTGATCACAGTATATCCTTCAATTAAATCTCAGATATTATAGACATATGAACAATAAGTTTTCTGGAGTGTAGATCTAATCATGCAGTCTTCAACAGCTCTATGCCTCCTACAGAAGAAAAAAAAAATCTACATTGCTTAGACTGGTATTAAATGTAGTCCTTAGTCTAGGCTTAATATTTCTTTAACGTTATTTGTCACTATTTTCTTTCAGATAGTCTAAGCAACAGTCAAAGAGACCTACTTCCCTTTTCCGGTCTGGGACTAGTGTTTTCTTAATGTCCATGTCATTGTTTCTACTGCTTCCTTTGACTGAATTCCTCTTCCTCCATCTTACCCATTTCACCCCTACTCATGCTTTGTCCAAAACAAACAGTACAGCCTCTGTGGAAATTTGCCTATTTAGTCTCCGAGGTGAGAGCAATATTCCTTCACCCTTATTTTGAAATCCCATTATCTGTATCCCTTTTAAAAGATTTATCATGTTTGACTTATATTTTAGTCACACATATGTCTTATTTATCACATTGAGAGTAATCTTGTATACACTAAAAAGTGCCTTAAGCATAGAATTCACTGAATAAATAATGAAAGAATGAATTTAATGAATGAATATTTACCTGGGATAAAGGGACAAACAGATAAATAATAACATGGTTTATGAGAGAGTGGATGGAACTAGAAAATAAAATTGAAAGTCTGTAGCTTTCTTACCCTATAGATATGTCACATTGAATATTCAGTAATATTCAATGAATACTCAGAAATAGTCAATGTTATCCTTTAGATTGCATTAATGTCTCAGTAAAACTGGAAGAAAGCATTTTCCTGAAAAAGATTGCATTAATGGAGTGATGGCAGTGGGAATGGCAAGGCAGAACCTCTGAAAACCTCACCTTCATAAAAGCAATGACAACATTGACAAAAATGATCAAAATACACTCTTACAGAAGTCTGGAAATTAACCAAAGGCTTGCAACAACGTGGAGAGCATTTATTCAAAGAAAAAATGGTTGCATCTCCATAAGAAAAGTGAGGTTTATGTGTTTTTAACTCACCTATTCCCACTCTGTTCTCCCCAGCTTCACAGGGTTCTTTAAAACCAACAGCCCTGTAATCACAGTGAAAGCTAGCAGCCTGACAGGAATGCAGGGTTAGTTTAACATTTGAAAATTAATCACTGTAATACATAATATCAATAAATAAGGGAGCAGAACACATGATCATCTCAACAGATGAGGAAAAATATTTGGAAAAATCCAACACTCTTTCA
>NW_006786698.1:218410-269693 GCF_000442215.2 Lipotes vexillifer | reverse complement strand
CTCTTTCATGATGAAAATATCCTTCAAACTAGGAACAGAAGGGAACTTGCTCAACCTAATAAATGGAATCTATGAAAAACCTATATCTAACATCATCCTTAATGGTGAAATACTGAATGCTTCCCCCTAAGATCAGGAAAAAGATATTTTACTGGAGTTTCTAGTCAGGGCAATTAGATAAGAAAAAGAAATAAAAGGCATCTAGATTGGAAATGAAGAAGTAAATCTATTTGTATTTGAAGATGACATGATCCTGTATATAGAAAACCCTAAGAAATACACACACACACACACACACACACACACACACACACACACACACACAAACAGAGCCAATAAATGAGTTCTGATGATTGAAGGAAATAAGATCAATATGTGAAAATCATATTTCTATGTGCTAGCAATAAACAATCCAAAAACAAAATTAGGAAAACAATTCCATTTATAATACCTTCACAAAGTATAAAATATTTAGGAATAGATCTAACAAAAGAAGCATAAGACTTGTACACTGAAAACTCTAAGACACATAGAAAGAAATTAAACACCTAAGTGAATGGAAAGACATCCTGTGTTTGCATGGCTAAAATGGCAAAATTCCCCAAATTAATCTACAGATTCAACACAATCTCTATCAGGATGCCAGCTGGCTGCTTTCCAGAAATTGACAAGCTGTCCTAAAATTCATATAGAAATTCAAGAGACCTAAGGTAGTAAAAACAATCTGGAAGAACTAGTTGTGACTCCCACTTTCTGATTTTAAAACTTACTACAAATCTACAATCAAGACAGTGAGGTACCGGCATAAAGATAGATAGATGTAGATCAATGGAACAGAATTAAGAGTCCAGAAATAAATCAACTCCCACATTTACAGTCAATTGATTTTCCATAAGAATGCCATGGCAATTCAACTGGGAAATAATGATCTTTTTGATGAGTAGTGGGACAACTGGATATCCACATGCAGATGAAGAATGAAGCTGGACCCCTATGCACATTATATACAAAAATTAACTCAATGTGGATGAAATATCTAAACAGAAGAGTTAAAACTGTACAACTCACATAAGAAAACACAGGTGTAAATCTTCATGATCTTAGATCAGGCAATGGTTTCTTAGATACAACACCAAAAGCACAGACAACAAAAGAAAAAAATAGATAGATTGGATTCATCAAAATTAAAAATTGTGTGCTTCAAAGGACCCTATCAAGGAAGTGAAAAGACAGTCCATGGAATGGGATAAAATATTTGCAAATCATATACTAATAAGGAACTTGTATCTATAATATGTAAATAATGCTCACAACACAATAAAGACAAAACACTCAATTAAAAATGGGCAAAGGATTTGAATAATCATTTCTCCAAAGAAGATACACAAATGGCCAATAAGCATGGGAAAAGATGCTCAGCATCATTAACCATAAGGAAAATGAAAATCAATACCACTTCACACCTAGTATGATGGTTCTAAGAAAAGATAAATAATAAGTGCTGATGTGGATTTGTGGAATTGGAACGCTTATACTTGCTAGTAGAAATGTAAAATGTTGCAGTCAGTTTGAAAACCAATTTGGCAGTCCCTCAAAAAGCCTGACATTGAGTTACTATATGACACATCAATTCCGCTCTTAATTGTATACCCAGGAGAACAGAAAAGATATGTCCCCACAAAATCTTGTATATGAATGTTAATACCAGAATTAATCATAAAAGCCAAAAAGTGGAAACAAGCCAAATGTCTATCAATTGATGAATGGATAAACAAAATGTGGTATACTCATATAATGGAATATTATTCAGCCATAAAACTGACTGATGTACTAATATAGGCTACAACATGGATTAAACCTTGACAACATTATGCTGGGTGAAAGATGCTAGATACTAAAGGCCACATATGGTATGACTCCATTTACATGAAATGTCCAGAATAGGCAAATCCATAGAGACAAAATAGAGTAGTGGTTGCCAGGATCTTGAGGGAGGCGAGAGTGAGGAGTGACAGATAATGGTCTAGAGTTTCTTTTGGGGGTAATAAAGACGTTCTGAAATTAGATAATGGCTGTGCAACTGTTTCAGCCATTGACAAATGTCACATGGGGGTCAAAATTGCCCTGCTGAGAACCACTGATGAGACCTATATGTATTGTAAAAGATCTCAAGGAAGTATTATTAAATGACTATAATAATAAATATAACATAAATATAAATATATAATAATAAAAATGTAGAACAAAAAACTGCACTGATGTCATTTCAAAAATTGCTTGCAGTTCAGAAGAAGAGCAAATTTCAAATGGATAGAGTAGGAAGCATCTGCAAAATAATTTTCCTATATGAATAATAGGTAGTAACATTCCACCTATGTCAAGGTATGCTAGAGTGATTAAGAGGTCACTTTTATGAATGTTTTTTAATAATTGTTAGATGAAAGATGATGCACCATAAAAAGATATTTTTCCTGTTACATTCTGTACTTGACACAGTACTAAAAAGTATTCACTCTGTTTTCCACAATGATTAAAGCATAAATATATAAATAAAAACAAATCAAACTTTTGCATATTCCAGACAAGAAAATGCAAGGAGCACCTGTTTCTACTTTAATTGCCAGAGAGAACTTTGAACCTAAATTGGATCCTTTGAAAGAGGAGATACTGCCTTAGTTTAAAAATACCAAGGTAAAAAGACAAAGAGGTAAAGCATCCTTATCAAGTTTCACTTAATATGAATAACAGTAATCAGAATAATAGCACATAATACTTACAGAATAATAGTAATCTTTTACATTTTAGAATTCATTAAATGTCAGGTCTTGCACTGCCCATTTTAAATTGCATTTAATTACATGATCCTATTAGGTGTGGCTCAAGGGATCACTCCCTTTTACAGCTATGGAAACTGGGTTTAATAAGATTCAGGACAAACAGGCAAGAAGTGATAAGACTGGGTCCTGAATTCAGGTTTATTTAATTATAAAGCCCATATATTATACAAGCTTCCCACTAAATTTTTAAAAATTTCTTAAATCATAAGAATCAGTGTATGACAAAGGGTATGACTTATTTTGCATTTCTCATTACATAGAGCTGAATCTTCCACTCCATCTCTGCCAGCAGAAATAAAATTCACTATGATGAACATTTTGCAAGTATGTTTTCACACGACAGGGACCAGAGAAACTTTCAACACCGGGATTTGTCGTGGGTCTGGAGAAGGCCAGGATATGATGTCTGGCTCTACCCAAAAAGTCAGCACAAGAGGTGAAAGCCAGGGAGGCTTAATAGGTGTGGAGCCAAGATTGAACCTATGCCTGTCTCACTGCTGACCACTTGTTCTTTCTATGGCATCGTGCTGCTCATCACAACCCTGCAAAACAGATAATACACATCAACTACAGGACTGGGCACCAGCCTCAAACCCTAACTGTGCACTCAGAGTGTGGTATAGAACTCAGGACCACACTCACCCTCAGAAAAGCCTGACTCTTGGAAACAGTCTGGCCTGGGGCTTTGACACATGAGCAGTCCACTTGGGATATTTGAGAAGCTGTTCTTAGAAGGAACACCCATCATAGTCTCCTTCTGGGTTGGGGAGCTGTAAAAGGTGCTTTCATGTTTGCTATTATATTTGAACTTCAATAGGAACCCATTAAATAGTAATCCAGATTCTATTATGCTTTAATTTTGTAAATCAAGAGATGGAGAGTCAAAGAATTTAAGTAAATTCAAATAGGTCACATGTCAATGAGTGGAAAAACGTGGGTCTTCTAGTTCCATATGTAGGTAGTGTTCTCTCTGTTATACCAGGCTCATATGTAGACTACATCATTTTTTTCCAGGAAATGTTTTGCTCTATTACTTCTTTGTAGGTTAATAATTGAATCTCTCACACAATTTGTGTTGAGTTCATTCTTTTCTCTCTCTCAGGAGTACAGGGAACATTTCAATAGATTTCTAAGAGTAATATTTACTCTCGCAAACTATTTCTGAATCTGTGTATTTATTTCTATCTGCTCTACTTTATTTCAAGAATTCCTCTAAAATGTTTCCATAGAAACAACTGGAGAAGAAAATGATGAGCTTTGTAACATTCTCAGTGGATGTCTTTCTGAATTGGGGCATTCACTCCTCAAAAGATTTGAGATGTTTGTTCTTTGAGGCAGGATAAATTTCTAAAGGGGATTCTCTTTACATATCTACTAGTGTTTTAGGTTAGAAACTCATACTCTATAATTCTAATGAAATATTCCAAAGACTGGAAAATATTCAAGCTCCATATTGTAGCTTAAGAGGGGTGCCCTCACCTATGTTACCTATATCAATCCCTCTCTCTGCTCAGCATTTTCACAATTTCCTAATGCTGAGGTTGGCTCATGGGGTCCAGATGATAGATGAATGCAGGAAGCACATGCATCTGAAGTGGGATGACCAAGAAGAAAACAAAGGAAAATGTACACAAAACCTTGGTGCTGTACTTGTAGAAGAAAAGAAGTAACAGATGAATCCCAACACCAGGAATTTTGACACATTTAGAGGATCATTGAGGTCCAATATTTTTCCATGATAATACATTTAACACCCATGAATTCTCTAAAATGAGGAAATCTGATAAATGTAGAGGATGTTGAAATTTCCCCTTATTGCTGTTTATATGACTTTATTATGTACATCTGTACCACAAAAGACTTGACGTGGAGGCCATAATTCTGTCAGTAGGAATGGAGCTCTACAGCTTTTGTTCAGTGCATAGGGAACAGCAATAACTAATGCTGTCTGCTGTCGAGTGTCCTAAATTATATGCTCTTTTCTTCACTGGACAGTTTTATATTGGAAAATTTTTTTTTAATCTACCTCTTCAAGGTGAGCAAATTGCAAAAATCACTGAATGGATTTCTATATTGGCCTTGCACGTGAGCAGATGGACCTGTAAATTAGCTAAGTGAGGAGGGGTTATGTGCTCCAAGGGATACTAAGGTTCACTGCTGGTGAGAAGTTTTCTTTTTTTAACATCTTTATTGGAGTATAATTGCTTTACAATGGTGTGTTAGTTTCTGCTTTATAATAAAGTGAATCAGTTATACATATACATATGTTCCCATATCGCCTCCCTCTTGTGTCTCCCTCCCTCCCACCCCTCTAGGGTGGTGACAGATAATGGTCGAGGTGGTCACAAAGCACCGAGCTGATCTCCCTGTGCCATGTGGCCGCTTCCCACTAGCTATCTCTTTTACATTTGGTAGTGTATATATGTCAGCACTACTCTCTCACTTTTTTCCAGCTTACCCTTCCCCCTCCCCATGTCCTCAAGTCCATTCTCTAGTAGGTCTGCGTCTTTATTCCCGTTCTGCCCCTAGTTTCTTCAGAACCATTTTTTTGGTTGTTTTAGATTCCATATATGTGTTAGCATACGGTATTTGTTTTTCTCTTTCTGACTTACTTCACTCTGTATGACAGACTCTAGGTCCATCCACCTCACTACAAATAACTCAATTTCATTTCTTTTTATGGCTGAGTAATATTCCATCGTATATACGTGCGTATATATATCTTCTTTATCCATTCGTCTGTCGATGGACACTTAGGTTGCTTCCATGTCCTGGCTATTGTAAATAGTGCTGCAGTGAACACTGTGGTACATGAGTCTTTTTGAATTACAGTTTTCTCAGGGTATATGCCCAGTAGTGGGACTGTAAAGCCCTTGATCTTTGACTCCTCCCTGTCTCTTATCAATGCCTCTCATTGTCTCCTCCAAATCCAGTTAGGCGTCAAGTGCTCTCATTTCTCTCTCTCAAGTGTCTCTTGTCTAATTCTTTCCCAATTCCACTGTTGCCATTCTAGTTCAGGTTTTCATCATCTTCCAACATGGACTATTGCAGTAACCTAACTGACCTCCCTTCTTCCAGTCTCTCCTTTACTTTCTAACATGGGAAGAAATGTAGTAGTTAAGTGCAAGAGTGCCAGAAATAGACTACCTCAGTTTGAACTTCAGTCTTGGATAAATTACTTCATGTCTCTAAGTCTCAGTTTTCTGAGTTTCCTGTGAGGTTGACATATAGTCCTTGGTACAGTGCCTGGCAGATAAAATTGCTAGACACCTGTTAACTAGGATTATTTACTTCCCTCTCAGGGCTTAACAAAATGTGGTATAATCACATGAACATTGTTTTATCCTTCTGTGAAGACCATGAAATTCTTTAGGGTAGACACAGGATCTAACTGTTTTGTGATTAGGTAGCAATTACATAGGAACTAACACATAGTAAACATAGTATGATGCAATAAGTATTTATTGGGTAGCATTATATGGATTTTATTTATCAGCCATAGGCAAATACTCTTTTCAATCCTGACCCAGATTCCTAATAATATTTACCTCAAAAGAACGTAATCTTTGAAGTCAAACACATTGAGTTCAAAGTATGGCTTTGACACATATGATTGGTGGGACTTGATGGAGATTCAGATCCTTTCTGTGCCTTTCTTTGCCTGAAAAACTGGCAAGACAATATCTGCAAGACAGCATTTTGTAATTTTTACTCACATAAAATGTTAGTTTCTCTTTTAACATGTAACTTCCTACTACAAATAGGCATATTGATCCTTCATATTTTTGGAACCAGTGTATCTTTGCTTTATTACTTTCTAAGCATATACTGGCCGGTATCATACTTTTCGTATATGAATAAAAATTTGGCAATAGTTTGGCTAATATTTAATTCATTAAAAAGTCCCAAGGTTAACATAATTATAAAATAGTTCTTCAGGGAAAATTAGATACACGCTGCCTAATATTGTTGAGACATAGTGAATCTAAGTAAATAAAAGAGAGACAGGTTGCACTTATCAAAGACTATCTGGAAAAATTCATTTAATATCATTATAATGAAGAGGGTGAGCATCTTTACCTTCTGGTTTCATAAAGATTATCAAAAAGGCAAACATAAGGTCAATGTTAACAAGAGTCATTCATACCTTCATTCATTCATTCACTCAGAGATTACTCCCACTTTCCCTTAGTTTCTCTACCTTTCTCTCTCCCTCCTCTCTGCCTCCTTCCCTTTCCTCTTTTCTCCCTCCCTTCCTCCCTTCCTTCTTTCCTCCCTCCCTCCCACCCTTTCTTCCAGATCATATTATTTGAGTGCCTTCTATCTGCTGGGTCCTATAGGTACAAAGCTCTACCTTTTGAGGAACTCACAGTGTGGTTTTAAGAGAAACTCACTTGATCATTTTAAAGTTCAACTGTTTTTATTCTATGGCCTCTCAAAAAGGGGATTAAAAAATATCACTGAGATTGTTTTGACTTGGCAGTCTCTAAGCCCCAATGTATTCTTTGAGATATTAGCAAGGAGAGAACAATTTCTTTAAAATGGATTTTTAAAGTACTGATTTCTATTATGAGTTTAGTGGGAACTGAAGTGAGATTATTCTGCTTGGTATGCAGGAGTCTTAGGCAACATCTCTCCCTAGAGGTACTCTGTGGACTTCTGACATATCAACCTCCAGTTTGTTATTGAATGTTTGAGGACTTCTTTAACTCTCCCTGTATGTTTGGGGCTTTGAAGTAGCTGTTCCACCACAGGAAGAAAAGAGCTGTGGTGTAAACTGTGATTTCCAAAAACCAATCTGTATACTGGGTTGTACTATCTGCCTAAGAATTAATTCAACAACTATTTTTTGCACCCTTACCAAATGCCTTTACTGTGGGGAACTTGTTCCAAATCCAGATGTCATGAGATCTACTTCTAGAGTTTCATGTTAGCTTGGTTGGAGGTGAGATCCCCAAACCTATTTTTTTTTTTTTTTAACATCTTTATTGGGGTATAATTGCTTTACAATGGTGTGTTAGTTTCTGCTTTATAACAGAGTGAGTCAGTTCCCAAACCTATTTTTAAAAGCGTTTATAAGATGATCTTGATGTTCATTGAGATTTGGAGTCCCTTGGGAGAATACCCTTATGTATCAGAGTTCTAAAACCTCTGCCGTTTGAATTACCTGGTTATGAAAAGTGGAAGATCCCCATGAGTCACAGAGAAGAGTGACAAGGCTGGCCGTTTGGTGGAGGCCAGTACCGGTGTGGGCAGCTGTCCAGAGGCAGCAGGCTATAGTGGCTAGTGGAGCACTCAAGTAGAGGGACTGCTCTGGTGATATATGAGAAAACCTCCCTTTTCCCTCCTCATAGAATAATTAGGTGAAGGAAGAGACTGCAGGCAAAAGTCTTCATTTCCCTCTAGTGAAGTAGGGAAGGGACCAGAGAACCAACATTTGGTTTCTGTGGTGCTCCATTTGTACTTTGGGTGTAGGTAATGGCCTGGTTACATCTTTTGCTTATTTATGTCTGATTTTATACATATATATATATATATATATATATATATATATATATATATATATATATAAAACACACACACACACACACACACATATGTATATATGCATACACATAAATTACAGAGTCCTTCCATTTTGTGACTTAATAAATCTGTTGCCATAGAACACCAGTAGCAGGGCCTGTGGTAGGAAAGCTTCTTCCTGCCAAAATCGTTTGGATGAATTTTCTTTTTTTTTTCCTCTTTCTTTACATCTTTATTGGAGTATAATTGCTTTACAATGGTGTGTTAGTTTCTGCTTTATCACAAAGTGAATCAGTTATACATATACATATGTTGCAATATCTCCTCCCTCCTGCATCTCCCTCCCTCCCACCCTCCCTATCCCACCCCTCCAGGTGGTCACAAGCACCGAGCTGATCTCCCTGTGTGTATGTGTGTGTGTCAGGAATAAAGACACAGACCTACTAGAGAATGTACTTGAGGATATGGGGAGGGGGAAGGGTAAGCTGTGATGAGGCGAGAGAGTGACATGGACATATATACACTACCAAACGTAAGATAGATAGCTAGTGGGAGGCAGCCACATAGCACTGGACGAATTTTCTTAACTGGCTACTGGTGAGGATATTTGTGGCTGGGACATGGTTTTCCTATCATAATTAACCATTTGACCTGGTCTTAATAACTGTGGGAAGTGACAGAGAGTTTATATTTGAAAGGCTTCTGTGACATTCTCCTCCAGTATGTAAAAGGACAATGCCTATGGACCTCGGTCTGGTAGAGAAATTTACTTAGCTCTTTGCTTGTGCATTTTGAAGTTAATTCTGTTTGGAGAACCAATCAGGAGGCTGTTCTACGCCAAATCAAGAATTCTTTAGGAACAATGAAATTAGCATGTGATTGGATCAGCTGTCACATATTGCATCTTATTTGGGTTCCAATGCCTGCTCTGGGAAGGAATATTTGATAGGTGGGAGCTTTTCTTTCATTTCATCTTACTGCTTAGCTAAACTAAGCTAGGTTTGCACAAATCTTTTTGAAAGAATTTTATATTTTATATAAAATTTTATATTTGTTCCTATATAGTCTGTTTTTGCTGGTATCTGAGATGGCTCTTTCCTATGAAAGCTTTAACAAAAAATGTTTGCTTGTAATATTTGACATTTCTCAATGCATATTGACAACAGGCACCTCACTAGTCTCCCAGAAAATACTAGTATCAAGAGTGTTTATAAACATCATGTTGCAATCCCACTAGACATTTCCACCTCCGTTTAGACTTCATAAATATCTTCATAAAATACATTTATAAGAAATGAATACTATGAAGAAATTTTGAGTAGTACTAGAAGCACTTTAATGGCTATGCATCTTTATTTTCTTCCAATCAAAATGAAATTACTTTTATTAGACCTAGACACACTAATATTTTCTAGTCTTTACAATTTATATAAATATAAATATTAAAGCTGCAAGAGATTCTGAAGAAAGGCTGTATCATGCATACTGAGGATGTTAATTTGTGATTTCCAAGAAACTTTGTCCACTTTCTCTAAAATTGTGCACATAATTAAAGCTACAGTAAAGCCTTCCACTCCGTTTGCTTCTTTATGGAGGAAGGGGACCATAGGTCTGTTGTTGCAGGACTGTGTTTTGCCGGAGTTGTGTGTACAGCTGGATTGTGTACCTGGTGACTGAACACACCTGACAGCACAACCATGGAAGCAGCTGCCTTGTTAAAGCCCCTCCATTGCATCCACTGCTGTTAAACGAAAATCGGGTGACTAGGATACTCTGAACAGCAATTTTTAAATTAAAACTTTTTTCCATTAAATTTTAATCAGTGCCTAGAATCTCATTAATTATTGTTTATAAAATCTTGTCAGTCACTGGTTGCTAGTCTAGGAAACCATTTACCCTGAGTGTATATATTGCAGCTTAACGAAACAGGGTTTCATTGTGTAATGCCTATTAACTCTAAAGACAAGGCAAAGGAATTACATGTTAATAACAATGGCTAAGATTTATCGAACTTCGCCACGAAGGAAAAGACTACACAGAGGGTCTTCCAGGCATTATCTCATTTATTCCTCTCAACAAGCTGTGAGAAGACTGAGGCGCGGGCAGGCTCAGAAACTTGCCCAAGATCAGATAAGTAATAGATAGTGAAGGCAGACTAAAGAGAAGACTGACTACGTTTATATTGCTTGAGAGCCCTTTAACCACAGGTTCAAAGGATAAGGTTGAGCATGGTTACAATTCTTGATTAAGCTTATACTATTTTTCACAACACATTCTGCTGTATTATTTTATTTATCCTAACCCAACCTCATGAGGTGTATAGATGTACTGGTGTTGTCTTCTACTCCTGGAGAGGATAAACTTCTGCCTGAAGTTGCAGAGCCTGGATTAGAATCAGTTTTCCAGCTCCATGAGTGGGGCCCTTCCCACTGAACCACATTGTCTCCCTCTATAGGCCAATCCATTCTTTTGCTACTTTGATATTCAGTGGGCAATAATTCAGAATAATGTAAGCTACAAAAGAGTACACTTTAATATTCCTACATGTTTTGAACCTAAAGTCTCCAAATATCTCATGAGCATTCAACAAATTTGAAAAGAAATGTTTCATTTGTAATCATAACTATATGGGTGGAAATCTGAGGTATAACTTTACTGAAAGGCATTGAACATGGTTGGTGGTGGTATATACTGGGGAAATGGCTTCTCATTTTTGACTTTTTCAAAGAAAGTGCATGGGAAATCCAGATGAAGCAGTATCATGTTAGGAAAATCATCAATCTATAATTAATTTAACATGGAAAACCTGTATACAAATTGCAGTGGAGATTTTCTAGCAGTCCAAGAAAAAAAATATTTACTTTTCTTATGATATAAACACAGACAGCTTTTCAGAACCTTTCCTGACACTGAGACATAAGTAAAATTTCTCTTATCAAGTCCTCATAACAAGATTATTGTGAAGGTTATCATAAAGGTCATCCTAAACAATGATCTACATAATAAGTACCATTGAAAAATAGGTGACAGTGATATAACACCAAAATTTAATTTGGTAAAAAATTCTACAAAAAACAAACAAACAAACAAACATAAAAAGGGCTTCCCTGGTGGCGCAGTGGTTGAGAGTCCGCCTACCGATTCAGGGGACACGGGTTCGTGCCCTGGTCCGGGAAGGTCCCACATGCCACGGAGCGGCTAGGCCCATGAGCCATGGCCGCTGAGCCTGCGTGTCTGGAGCCTGTGCTCCGCAACGGGAGAGGCCACAACAGTGAGACACCCGCATACCTCAAAAGAAAAAAAAAGAAATTCTACAAAAGATAAAAACACTACAGTCCACATATATAATTTTGTGGCAGCCTGAAATGACCCAAGGGTAAAATTAGAATATTCAGAAAATCTCACAAAAATATGGATTTGGGGCCACCTATCCTGAGAATTAGATGAAAGTTGTGGTTGGAACATCTCCCTCCAAAAATATAGACACAAAATTACAGTTGCAATATATGTAATGAAAAAACTTCATGTAAAACGAAGGATCTAGCAGCACCCTACATTCCTCACATTCAGAATCCCTCCAATAAATGAATGGATAGTTTTAATGTCCCATTAATATTTGCCACAATCAGGCTTTTGATAAGGAATAAAAGCAAGGACTTGAAGGCTGAAATCTCTGGCAAGAGTCATATTTTTTTGGTGACTGATCAAAGGGAGAAACAATCCACTGGCAGAGGATGAAGTTAAGAGCCTTTAGGAAAATTAAGGAACACAACCAACAGGTAAACTTCAGAGGCCTCTCTCGACTAGAAATAAACAAAATGGCAATAATAATAATAAAACCATATATTGAGCTCTTAGATGTTCTCACTCAAGTTTCCACTCAAGTTTCCACTTCCAACTCTAGGAAGTTACTACTATCATAATCCCCATTCTAAATAGTAATAAACTGGGGCACAGTGAGATCAAGTAACTTGCCCAAGTTCTGGCTCCAGAAAAGACACCTGAATTAATAGAATTCACTTGTAAAGTTTTCAGTTCTCCACTGGGGACAAAAAATGATGGCAGTTATTCTTCCCAGAGAATAAATTATTTTAAAATAAATTGAACTCATAAATAATTGAACTCATAAAAGGCAAACTTTTTGTATTAAATCGGATGTTAAAATAAAAAAGTAACAATCATAAACTTTACTGCCTGCTGCCTTGTTCTAGCATTTGAGGATTTTAGGCTCAGTGAGCTAGAAAGCACTTCAATAGTCACTGCCTGTCCTCTTGCAAATGCTTTCACTTGTAGTAAATGGTTGTCAAATGTTCTTGGTCCTATGGCTTAAAATATCTACAGCTGCCACAATAGTCTACTACATTCTTCAATATGTCTATGTATATTATATTATATATTAAATGTATATTTTGGTAAGAGTGTTAACAATTAAGTTTTAAAGTCAAAATTTCTATTTATTCTTGTGTTATGCATATTCATCATTCACCTCTGATGTTTATTTCACACCATGAATTTATCATATCATAGTCCACAGTCTAACGTGCACTTAAAATCTATTATACATTACTTATGCTAAGTTCTCATCTTAGGAAAAAAGAAGATTCTCAAGCTATTGCATGACCGAATTTAGCTTTGTGCAAATAAACATTGCCTAGGCATGTGAGCCAGCTCCTAATTTTACGGTTAACTATTTATCAGCTTCGGCCTGTGTCTTTCGAAGAATGCTTCTGGTCTGGCTTATGGGAAAGTGGTTGTTTTATTTGTTTGTTTGTTTTTTGCGGTACGCGGGCCTCTCACTGTTGTGGCCTCTCCCGTTGCGGAGCACAGGCTCCGGACGCGCAGGCTCAGCGGCCATGGCTCACGGGCCCAGCCGCTCCGCGGCATGTGGGATCTTCCCAGACCGGGGCACGAACCCGTGTCCCCTGAATCGGCAGGCGGACTCTTAACCACTGAGCCACCAGGGAAGCCCGAGAAGGTGTTTTTGATGAATATTGTTGCTTTGCTTTGTGACAACGCACGCTTTGTTTTGCTTTATGACATTTTAATTTGGGTTTTTCAAACTTAGTGCAAGAGATAATACTCTGAAACTCCACAACATTGCTCTGTGAAACTTTATTGAAAAAAATACTGCCAGATAGGCAGATAGATAAATGGTCCCAAACCTAAAGAACTTAGATAAGGGTAATTTAAAAATATACATTAGACGATGGTATAAAATTAATTCAGTTCTCTTCCTGTTTCTGTCTATTTTGCTATGCCGTCTTCCACCCGCCTTTTAAAGTTTTCATCTTAAGTGGTGAGTGAATGTAGTTTTCTTCACAGGCTTGTGTTTCCGAGGCCCACAGATGTCAAGAGGAGGGGGGAGTGACTGCAGCTGTGAAGCAGAATCAAGTTCCTTCCTTCCTGGTAAATAGCAGGATGAGTAGTATTCTGCTTTGCTTTCTATAGGTAGTTTCCTATTAGATTCAAGTTTAAGATGATGGGCCCAAACTAAATGGTCTCTGAGGTTCTGATCCTAGATTCTACTCTGAGGGATCTAGATTCTAGTCTGAGGGACCCATTCAGGAAAAATAAGCTCATTACTGTTTCCTCAAGAGCCCTGGGTACAAATCCTGAGATATCCTAGAACTAAACCAGCCCCTGAGGCCCTTTGCTCCTGATGGAAGAATTCAGTCTCCTACCTATTGGGCTTCATCTGGACCACTTCACTTTTGACATATTTGATAGAGTTAAGGAATCCTGTGTGTGTGTGTGTGTGTGTGTGTGTGTGTGTGTGTGTGTGTGTATTATATATACATATACATACATATGTAATATAAAGTTTATATATTTGTATACATAATTTTTTACATAGTTACCTCCCTCTATTATTTCTAGCTATGATAAAAATCAATGATTACTATATATGCCCTTCAAAAGGACACACTATAATTTACATCATTTTAATTCTGGAATTTAGGATTACAAATGCAAGTTACAATGAGATAGGGACTCTAATTACCTTCTGTACACCGTTTAGAATATAATGAAATAATAAGGAAAGCACTTAAAATCAGAAATGCCACTAACTCCTCACTTTCCTTCAGTCAAAGTCTCATTAAATTTCATGTGAGTTTTATGCACATAAGGTCACCTTATCTTTGATAAAGCAGGCAAGAATATACAATGGGGAAAAGACAGCCTCTTCAACAAATGGTGCTGGGAAAACTGGACAGCTACATGTAAAAGAATGAAATTAGAACACTCCCCAACACCATACACAAAAATAAACTCAAAATGGATTAAAGACCTAAATGTAAGGCCGGACACCATAAAACTCTTAGAGGAAAACATAGGCAGAACACTCTATGACATAAATCACAGCAAGATCCTTTTTGACCCACCTCCTAGAGAAATGGAAATAAAAACAAAAATAAACAAATGGGACCTGATGAAACTTAAAAGCTTTTGCACAGCAAAGGAAACCATAAACAAGGTGAAAAGACAACCCTCAAATGGGAGAAAATATTTCCAAATGAAGCAACTGACAAAGGATTAATCTCCAAAATATACAAGCAGCTCATGTAGCTCAGTATCAAAAAAACAAACAACCCAATCCAAAAATGGGCAGAAGACCTAAATAGACATTTCTCCAAAGAAGATATACAGACTGCCAACAAACACATGAAAGAATGCTCAACATCATTAATCATTAGAGAAATGCAAATCAAAACTACAATGAGATATCATCTCACACCAGTCAGAATGGCCATCATCAAAAAATCTAGCAACAGTAAATGCTGGAGAGGGTGTGGAGAAAAGGGAATCCTCTTGCACTGTTGGTGGGAATGTAAATTGATACAGCCACTATGGAGGACAGTATGGAGGTTCCTTAAAAAACTACAAATAGAACTACCATATGACCCAGCAATCCCACTACTGGGCATATACCCAGAGAAAACCATAATTCAAAAAGAGTCATGTATCACAATGTTCATTGCAGCACTATTTACAATAGCCAGGACATGGAAGCAACCTAAGTGTCCATCAACAGATGAATGGATAAAGAAGATGCAGCACATATATACAATGGAGTACTCAGCCATAAAAGGAAACGAAACTGAGTTATTTGTAGTGAGGTGGGTGGACCTAGAGACTGTCATACAGAGTGAAGTAAGTCAGAAAGAGGAAAACAAATACCGTATGCTAACATATATGTATGGAATCTAACAACAGCAACAAAAAAGGTTCTGATGAACCTAGGGGCAGGACAGGAATAAAGACGCAGGCATAGAGAATGGACTTGAGGACATGGGGAGGGGGAAGGGTAAGCTGGGACAAAGTGACGGAGTGACACGAACATATATACACTACCAAATGTCAAAATAGATAGCTAGTGGGAAGCAGCCGCATAGCACAGGGAGATCAGCTCAGTGCTTTGTGACCACCTAGAGGGGTAGGATAGTGAGGGTGGGAGGGAGACGCAAGAGGGAGGGGATATGGGGATATATGTATACATATAGCTGATTCACTTTGTTATACAGCAGAAACTAACTCAACATTGCAAAGCAACTATACTCCAAAAAAGATGTTAAAAAAAATTTCATGTGAGTTTTTATTACATAAAGAACCATAGAATTATGTCCTACAAATTATAACAGTATAAACATTCAGCTAAGGAGAGGAGCACATGTGTTAACATAAAAAGAGATAGTTTTGTTATTTACTGGGTGAAGTGGGTATCCTTTCTCTGACTGATATTTTACTATTCAGGAGTGAACATGAATACAAAGATATTTTTAAGGTACTTGTAAAACACCCTTGGCTTCTAAACACAGGTCTCAGACTTTAGGGGATATTTGAGTCTACTGCAAAATCTATAGGAGCTGTCTGTAGATTAGCATTTGTAAATACTACTAAATTATTTTTTATGTTATTTGAAGCACTAAAAAATTAAAGTTATAAGAAGAAATGCAACAGCACACAGTAGGAGCTGTAATATGGACTTCATGCATTATTATAAAAGCAGTGTAACACTTCATGAGACTGGGACATTGTGAAGATAGGAGAGTTATAAACCTGAAAGTGGTTGTTCTTCATCATTATATGGAGAGAACAGAGTGACTGATGTTACAAAAGAAACGTTGAAGAGAAAGGTTATCTCATCTGTGATTCACTTGATTTTTTTTCCTTCCCCAAAGATAGATATATCTGTTAGGAGCTCTATTCACCTGGAAAAAAAAAATCCTGTAAATCATTATGATATGCATTCCCCTGTCACTTATGACCACATGAATAAACCATTCTTACTGATTGTAAAACAGATCAAGAAGAATAGTATATAGCTGCCTTGAGGCTAAAATTTTGAAAAATTATGACACCTTTAAAAAAATAGTATTCTTAGTATCTACTTGTCTAGGTTAGAAATGGAATTTGGTAATCTATTTCCCACGTTCCCTTTTGAATCTGTGACTCAACACATGTCTCCGCTAGATTTGGTGCATTTTAAAGAAACAATTGTGGCCTGAATTAGAGGTCTTGGAAGCTTTAGAAATGCTTTAGAAATTTAGAAATGCTTAGAAACATTTAGGAGATGTTTGACTAAAACTGCAAAACAAGATACCAGAATTCTGTTTGCCTTTACGGAAAATGTTTACAGCATTTGGGCATCAAATGTGTTTGATTTATAGAGCTAAAATAGTGAATATATTAAAAATGTATATATTCAGAGATTGTCCCCTTCTATCCTTAAGAAAAAAAAAAGACTAGCTAAAAAGCCATGTTTGGATTTCAAGTAGAAATCTGAAGTTAATTTAATGATGTGGTATAATATTGGATTTATTCCAAAATCAAAGAAGTCATCTATATTTATTTTGGGGGCTTTTTAGGTAGTTGGGCTTGATTCTTTAATGAAAACAAAGTGTTATTTCATCATGATAAAAGATGTTGAAGAGACTTGAAAAGTAAGGGTAGTCTTAGCCTAAATGAAACCATTCAAACAGGGCTATGAATGTGCCTTTGGCAGAGATTTATAACATCTACTTAAAATGCTACCCCGGTAGGAAATGAAAAGAAGAAAAAGAAAAAAATCCTCTGAAAGTCAGGAAACCATTGAGGAAGCAGTGAAAATCTCAACAATAAAATACTGAAATCACTAATAATATATTTTCAGCTCTTTGACAGTCTACAAAATGCACAATTGTACAGACTTATACAGTAAAGGGAGACTCAATTGCTTAAAAGTGGCAGAACATTCTTTATTTGTACCTGACAATTTCTGATACAGGTTCAATTTATAATGATTTTGATAACAACACCATATCTTACAAGTTTAATTATGAATAAAGATTTTGGTGAATGTTAAAGTGTAACCAAAGATCGCTTTTGTCCATTGACAAGAGCAAAGACAAAAAAATACAACGATGAGCATTTCAGTATTTAAATAGAGAAAATGAGAATGGAAAAGCCTTCAGCAAGAAAAATAAATAAGAGCCAGCAACACTAGTTTAACTTTGGAATATACAGGTGCAATTTTCATAAGAAGGAGGTATAATGCCATTATTTTGCAATTACCTGTCTTTTATGTACACACACACATTTGTGTGTGTTTATAATCACTGTATGTTTATATTGTATGCTATCTAAGATATTTAGAATCTGATCACATAATATGTTGCGGAAAAAAGCTCATATAGACATCAGAGAGAGTAGCCTGTTGTATTTTTCTTGAGAAAGGATTACACAAATGAGCTCAGAATTTATAGACTGAGCTGGACTGAGCCACATGACTGTTAAAGGATCAATCTTGAAAATCTGCCATTTCAACCCAGTGAAACCTGGGAATTTTCTCATTAATGTGGACTCAATGAATAGGCAGTGATGGCTCAGAGACATTGGGAAAGATCATCTAATTTAATAGCGGTGAACATTTAAGGGATTAAGATTCATTACCATTGCTATCAAATATCACTTTTGGTGGAGGTCCCTGGTTCCAACAGCTAAGCATTGATCTGTATCACTGACTACGTTTTGTCTTTAGTCCCCTGGCCCAGCTTCTTGATTCCCTGCCCTGCCTCCTGGAGTTCATTCTTTACCTGCTTTTATAAATGGCACCTGCCTCCTACTTGTTTCCTACTGTCCTTTCTCTCCTTCTTGCCTGGTGTGTGATCTCTTACCTTTTTAAATATATGTTACAAACTAACCCTCTTCCATTCTACCTGAATTTCAGACCCTGGCTTCCTCTACAAAGTCCTGGCACAGTATGTTTCTCTGCATTCTTTCCTCTATTTATTCTGTCTGCCCAAGTTGTGCCTATGTAGTGAGCACATTCACAAACCTCTCCTTTCCCATATATTTTAAGAGATTCAAATTGGACCACATTAAACCTTTGTCAACCTTGGTAATATTCCTTACTTTCCCCTGTCTTTCCCCCTTTCTCTGCCTATGTTCTTCCCTCCATGTTTCCTTGTGAGTCATCCAAGGGCTTGACATGTTTTCACTGAGGTGAATTGATATAACTCTAATATTTCTCAGCACTTCATGTGCACAAAAAAGAAAGCATTAGTAATGTCACTATTCTACTTGGTCATTTCCAAGAAAGAGAGGCACACTATGTATGTATCAGGAACTCTGAGGTACATACACAGTTTGAAAAAAGCCCTGCCCAACCCAAGTGCTCTCCTATGCTGCCATCCTGAAAAGGGTGTGCTCAGCCAGGTGAAAAATGTCAGCTCTAACTCACACAAATATACCAAAGAAATCCTGGCTACCTGTGGGTCCCTTCTTTTTCTGCCACGGAATTTTTTTTTTCATTTCAATGCTGATCATGAGAACTAATATGGTATATATTTTTTAATTATAGGTGATTTTTTAAAAAAATTTGACTTATTGATTTATTATTTTTGGCTGTGTTGGGTCTTCGTTTCTGTGTGAGGGCTTTCTCTAGTTGCCGTGGGCGGGGGCCACTCTTTACCATGGTGCACTGGCCTCTCACTATCGCGGCCTCTCTTGTTGCGGAGCACAGGCTCCAGATGCGCAGGCTCAGCAGTTGTGGCTCACGGGCCCAGTTGTTCCGTGGCATGTGGGATCTTCCCAGACCAGGGCTCGAACCCGTGTCCCCTGAATTGGCAGGCAGATTCTCAACCACTGCGCCACCAGGGAAGCCCCTAATATGGTATTTTTTAATAAGCCCAATACAACTGCACATTTTCAGCTTTTATTTTGTTTTAGTGAATATTTCATCTTTCACCCAGTGTGCCTGCACTTGCAGAATGCCTTATACAGAGATTGTACGTGGTTCACGTCTTGAGGATGACCAGTAAGGATTGTTGAGAGTCCCATTATGTTTCTGTGAGAGCTTGGGGGAGTTGGGGTGAGTCCTCCTGGCAGGAGAATGTTCTGCAGGAAAAGCTAATTCCTAAAAGGGGTGCTTTTAGATTGCTCCCAATGTACTTGTTTCAAATACTAACATGTTCAATTTTTTTCACTGATAGTTTAGAATGACATTGAACGTAAAATCCATCTTAGCCGAGTCAATGTATTTCTTCTTTCTGTTAAGAGAGTCAGTTTGCCAAATTACAACATGAGTCACCGAAGAACTAACAGCAGGGATATCAGCAAGGAGACTTTAAAATGTGCTGTAAGAGCCACCTGAGAGTGAAACTAACAGTGATCAGTAAAAGCCAAGACTGAACACAATCAATAAGTGACCCAGGTCTAGGGGAAGTTTTGGGAAATGGATCTGCATGGAAGGCTAAGCTGTTGATACACAAGGGCAGCATATGTGCTATGAGGTAATTCAAAATGTAACGTATGCCCCTGAAGAGGATAGAAAGCTTATTTATATGAGTAAAGCATGTGCTCCATATGTCTCTGTCAATTGTGCATTCCAGATATTTACCTCAGTTTCATGAGAATTTCTCAAGGGAATAAAAATTGATATGATTAACACCCTCTGAAATTCCACTGGATCTATTAGCCACTTCCTTTCCTCACTGACCCAACACTGTTGAATCCGATGATCTCCCTGATGTCCTGTGGTTGACGCCTTCCCAGCTGAATTCTTTAGACATTAGTCTGGATAGTTGATTAAATTCTTGTTTGATGTTTTTTTCCTTTAAAGCTTAATGTCTTCCTATACTTCCCTGTCTTAATTTTTTTACTTGAGTTTCTTTCACCATTCACACACACACACACACACCGTGGCTGAATTTGTTCCCCCTAAAATTCATATGTTGAAGTCCTTATCTCAGAATGTGACTGTCTGGAGACAGGATCCCTAAAGAGGCAATTAAGTTAAAATGAAATCATTTTTGTGGTCCCTAATCCAATATGACTGTTGTCCTTATAAGAAGAGGAAATGTGGACACAGCAAAGTACAGAGGGAAGACCATGGGAAGGCACGGAGAAGACTGTCATCTACAAACCAAGGACAGACACTTCAGACGACATCAACACTGCCGACACCTTGGTCTTAGATTTCTAGCCTCCAGAACTGTGAGAAAATACATTTCTGGTATTTAAGTCACTCAGTCTGTGGTACTTTATTATGGCAGCACTAGCAAAATAATACAAAATATAATAGACACACATTTACACACATACATATGTCTTTGTGTGTGCAT
This sequence comes from Lipotes vexillifer, assembly GCF_000442215.2. Taxonomy (NCBI): domain Eukaryota; kingdom Metazoa; phylum Chordata; class Mammalia; order Artiodactyla; family Lipotidae; genus Lipotes; species Lipotes vexillifer. Next base: position 248,728 of record NW_006786698.1, on the reverse strand, counting down.
GTATAAACATAACTATTTGTATGTATGTATTTGGTTCAACAGTTCATAGTTCAGTTTCAAAAACTGTACATTATACCTATAACATAAAACACATTAGAAAAAATCATATTTTTAAACATAAATTTGGGAAATAAATAAAAATAGTCATCAAGAAGAATGCACCCCAATGTTCATTGCAGCTCCATTTACAATAGCCAAGACATGGAAGCAACCTAAATGTCCATCGCCAGATGAATGGTTAAAGATGTGATACATATATACAATAGAATACTACTCAGCCATAAAAAAGAATGAAATAATGCCATTTGCAGCAGCATAGATGGACCTAGAGATTACCATACTAAGTGAAGTAAGCCAGACAAAGACAAATATCATATGATATTGCTTATATGGGGAATCTAAAAAAAAGATACAAATGAACTTATTTACAAAACAGAAATAGACCCACAGACATAGAAAACAAACTTATGGTTGCAAAAGGTGAAAGGGGGGAAAGGGATAAATTAGGAGGCTGGGATTAACATATACACACTACTATATATAAAATAGATAAACAACAAGGCCCTACTGTACAGCACAGAGAACTCTACTCAGTATTGTAATAACCAATAAGGAAAAAGAATCTGAAAAAGAATAGATATATATACATATACAAGTATAACTGAATCACTGTGCTGTACACCTGAAACTAACACTACATTGTAAATCAACTATACTTCAATAAAATAAAAAGGAAAGAAAAAGAAGAATTAGAGACCATGGCGATGAACGTGGAGTGGTCCTGTGTGTGGAGCATATTGATCAGAGTGGAGATCCGAAATAAGGGAGGAAAGGGTACAGGATATTGCTTATCCATGCTCCTAACAGTGACTGAGTTCTTATCAATTATCATCATGGTTACAGGTACCTATTCAATATTAACTATGAGTAAGATGCTCTGCTAGTTCTATAGGTTATACTGCAAATGCATCATATGCTTTCTACCCTCCAGCAGTTTACAGTGAAGTTGGAAAAGAAGATATACACACACAAAACACACTCACATGCAGAAAGAGAGAGAGTGCAATGAAAACCAGATAGGACGAGCGACGACAGACCACAAGTAAAAGCTAAGAAAACTGTTTGAAGCCATTCTGAAAGTTCTGTGGGTTATATAAGAGCTGAAGGTGAGCCTGGAAAGGAAGGAAAGAAAATGAATCATAAAAATGAAATGCCTGCTGGGCCAGGATTGGGGCCAAGGATAAGACCAAAACTGACCAAAAGATGAAGAGATGTTTTTTTAGGGGAAATTTATGTATTTGTTTGTTTATTTATAATCCTCTAAAGATTTGCTGAGACATTGACTTAATCCTTGGAAGTTTAGGAGTGGATAAGATCTCTGAGGATGAAGACATAAAGAAAAAAATGAGCACAAAGCTAAATACCTTGAGGGAAAAGCACACTTTATAGAATGGTTGGATAAAGAATACCAGCAAAAGAGGTGGAGAAGCGTTAGTCAGAGGGATTGGAAGAGGCTCAAGTCCTCGCAGTGTGACAGGATCTAACCTGTGGGAGAAGCAGCGAGTGGCCAATAATAGAAAAGGCAGTAGAAAGGTGAAGGGAAACAGACTGATTTAATGAGCAGATGATCATTTGTGTCCTTAAAACAATATCAGTACAGGATGAAGACAGAAGCTTCAATGCATAATATTAGAATGAGGAGGGTATATATGATGGCAAAACAAAAACCCTTCATTGAAAAGTTTAGATTTGCTAGAAATAATTTTTAAAACTGGAAGAGGAGCTAGTGGGAGAAGGGTCACATGATTTTTTTTATCTTGATGAGAAAGTGTTTGAATCTTTGGATCTTTGAGGGGCAGCGAGAAGGGAGTGATTAACTTTGCTGCAGTATTGGGGCTGGGAGAGGTCACGGACCAGGTTCCAAAAAATCCAAGGAGAAAAGGTGGGGAGCAATTATACTGTTTTTTTCTAGATGAAGAGTGATATGCATTATCCTTAAACATTAAGGGGATCGAGGGCTTTCTTTTCTTTTCCTTTCACATTTTGATAAATTGTTAATATCTGCCAATTTTGGATTCCAGGCAAATAGCCTGCTGCTTGTTCACCATGCCTACTCTCTATTTGTGCAGAAATAAAAGCCACTAAGCTAAAGCTACAGAAACTAAAGCTACAAGCCACATTTTTCTTCTGTGAGGAATAAATGTAGGTGGAGCATTGCTTCTCTCCACACAGAAAGGAACTGAACCGTTGCTATTTCTTCTCCTTATTGTTGTATTTTATCCCTCTTTTACAATCTAATTATATCCCCATCAGGATGCATATTTCTCTCTTCAGTTCAATCCACACACTTTTACATCGTCCCTACTGGGGGCAAGACTGTGTTAAGGGCCGCCTATGATAGAAACTCTATCAGACTCAGAAAATAGGCAAGTGAGAAACAAACGGTAAACTTGCTTGTAGAAAGAGGAACTTAAACTGACTCTAAAAACTAAAATCTGTTGACACTGTCACACTTAGTAAATTTGTTCAGAACAGCGTGAATAAGCTTAGAAAACTGCTTTGTGAATACTACTCGTTATTACACCTGCTAATAAGGCATTGCATTAGGAATCATTTATCTTGAGTTCTCAGAAGTTCAGTTTCAAATTCCAGTTTAGCAGACTCATAGTACATATTTTACTGTATGTCATCTCGAATAATTTCGGAAATAGGTATCATATATGAATTATTGCAGTTGACATATAATATAGAAATTATTTAGGCCAGCCTTCCACTGAATTTAGGATTCCTTGCTCAGCTCTCCTTACGTGAAGCTCATTTGGCTTTTCTTCGAGTGCTTTTACAGGTGGGGGGCTCACTCCCTTTTCAGGCTGATCATTGTGTCAGAATGAAAACAAGCCCATACACTAAAGATATGGAAGTTATCTTCAGATTCTGGCTGCAAATTACAAAGCAGACAGCGTAAGATATTAAAGTAGTTTTGTCAGACACAAAAAAATGGCTTCTTATAATGGAAAATTAAAATCATGTCTTTCTTATTAACAGAATACAAGTTCTAAGAAAAGGTGAACTGTGAATGTATTCAAGAATCAACAGAAAACATTAGACATTTGGAACAGGGGCAGGTGTTTGTAAACAATGAGAGACTATCTGAATAATTATCACTTAGAAGATGCAGTGTCCTAATTTGGATTAGTGGCTTCTGCTGGCTCTCAAGTTTCCGGTCTGCTTTGCTGACTGTTTGTCTGGGAGAAGTAGGAAGAGGAAGCCTGGGGGGGAGGAGGGAGAGGACTAAGAAGAAGAGGAACAGTTCACCTGTTTTCTGGACTAACTCGCCTCCTCTGATTCTTTTTCTCTAGGTTTTCACTGCCCTACTGAGGATGGTTATGGTCTCCGGATATGCAAACCCTGAAGGAAATAGTAGGACATTAATAACTGTGAGAAATGGGATGGAGACAGTGGGATTTTCATGGGAAATGTTATCTGTGGGTATGGATATAATCCAGGCAACACTGGGGGCTTCTAAGACTCCGTCTTCAACCACATGTTTCTCAGTATCAAGGATGGAGACAGGATGTCCAGCCTTGGGCCACTAAGGGCATTCCCAGATTTGCTGGCATATCCCATGTCTAGGTCCCCTCCATCATTCTTTCAATGCTTAACTTTTCTTCTGCTCTAGCATACTTAGCACAAAAGGAAATTGCCCAATTTTATGCTATACTCTTTCTATAGTTTATTTCTGGTTTATTATGGTTAAAATAAATGCTCTTTAACTTGAAGCAAAATTAGAAATATGTGGACTCTGTACATCTTTGGAAAAACATCTTGGTGGGACGAAGTGAGAGAGTGGCATGGACATATATACACTACCAAATGTAAAAGCGATAGCTGGTGGGAAGCAGCCGCATAGCACAGGGAGATCAGCTCGGTGCTATGTGACCACCTAAAGGGGTGGGATAGGGAGGGTGGGAGGGAGACACAAGAGGGAGGAGATATGGGGATATATGTATATGTATAGCTGATGCGCTTTGTTATACAGCAGAAACTAACACACCATTGTAAAGCAATTATACTCCAATAAAGATGTTAAAAAATAAATAAATAAAAAATAAAGTGTTCGTTCTGGAGTGGAATTCTAGGGAGGGATAGTTTTCATTTTATAAGAACAAATGTAGATTTCATAAACTTTATTTCTTGAATGGTATAGCTTATTACTCACCTTGTTGAGGACAGAAAATAATTACAAAGCAATTATTGGCTAACTGTAGGCTCGTGGAGCAACCATAAGTGATAAGATTTAATGTGCTAGATTAGCATTTTTTATGGCAATATAAAATGAGTAGAATTTTAAGTTGGTGTTTCAACGCTTCACAAGAGGATTTTTTTCTGAATGAATAAAAACTTACCTGAAAGGCTTTTTTCTTAAGAATACTAAGGATTTTTTTTTGTTTTTTTTTAAGAGTCCAGGAAGACATAGTTAACTAAGTGCTGCTCAGCATGGGCTGAAATGGAGGCGAGTAGGTCTTCATTCTTATCCTTGCAGCCAAGAGAAAGTCACTTCACAGAAGTGTAGGAACGACATGTGTTCCAGGAAAGGCATAGCTCACAACTGGCACATTCACAATGTTATGGACAAAAATTAAAAGGGAAAAATCAAAATGACCTTTGCGGCTATATTATTACTGTTCTTTTCTCTCTTCCCAGATTTAATGTTTAGTTTTTTTCTTAAAACATGAAAGAGATCATTTAAAAATCTCACTGTTAAAATTTTAAAAAATCATCATTACATGTTTATATATTCTTCATAAGGATATTGGCAACATGATCCATTTTTTTTTTAACAGTAAAACATTACACAAATGTGCACATCAGTCTTTATCAGGCTGTCATCATCTGTGGATTCTTCTCACTTTCTACGACTGGCCTAAGGATGGAGGAGTCTATTTCTTGGGAGAATGAAGAAAACAGGTTTAGAGGTAAATCTTCCATCACTCATACAACTGAACAAAAAAGATGCTTCATTTTTGTGACAGGGTGGTGCCTGGGGCTCTTTCACAAGCTGCTAGAGGAAATTTACATTTGCAAACAAATTTTTTTGACATCCAGTTTGGCAATATGAATAAAGAACTCCAAAATTATTCATACTCTTTGAACTTGCAGTCCCACAGAATCTAGCCCAAGGAAATAATTAGAGGTAATTAAAGGCACAAAGTTTTTCCTCATAACATTATTTATGAACACAAAAACACTGGAAGCAACCTAAATGTTTAACAGTAGTGTAAGAGCTAACACATCTGTAAGATGTAACACTGTGCAGTGATTAAAATATTGTACTTTAAAATTGCATGATATTTGAAAATAATTTTGTCCTAACTTTCTCTGTTTGTCACAATAAGCATGATGTGCTCCAACCAGCCACGACATAAAATTGTGAGAGAATTAGGATGTAAAACTTTGTATACATCATGATCCTATTTGAGTAGTAGAGCAATGTATATGTACATATAGAAAGGAAAAGAAATTCACTAAGATGTGAAAAAATGAAGTGTATAATCTAAGAACTGCTAAGAATTTTAGACATGACTTTGTCAAAATCATTTATTTTAGGGATGAGAAAGCTGAGGTAAGAGATGGAAAAAGATTCTTCCAAGGGCATGTGAGTTAGGAGTATGCTTGTCCATAATGTGATGCCAGAGTCACAGCTTGCTTCTGGTCCAAACACAGCTTGAGACTCAGGGCTGAATAAGAGCATATTCTCCTGATTGTAGGTTCCCCAAACTCTGAGCACCATATGGCCAGGTGTACAGATTTTAAATTGTCAGAATCATTTTATAAGGAGACTCTTGATAAGGAGTTATTTATTTAATATATCTCTTCATAAGAGTGAAGAATGGGATCCATCCTATAGTAAGGATCCGCTCTATTTATAAGTAAGGAAATTTTGGACATTTCAAAGAAAAACATCTCTAGAAAACCACCATAATAGTCCCCCCAAAGATCAAACTATTACTGTTTGTTTCGTTCAAGTTGCAAAAGCTGATTCGAACAGAAAGAGTGAGAATGAGAGAGAGAGGAGTGAGTGAGCATGCTTGAGAGAAACAGTCTAGAACAGTGGTTTCTAACCCTGGCACCACATTAGAATCACCTAGAAGCTATAAAAATCCCAATGCGCAGGCTGTACCCCAGCTCAATAAAAACAGTTTCTGAGAGTAGGACTCAGGCTTTGGTATCTGGTATTTTTTAATGCTCCCCAGGTGATTTAAATGTGCAGCCAAGTCTGAGAGCCATAGTCTAGATGGCTCTCAAACTTGGCTTAACATTATTTTTGATAATTTATCTTGGTTCTTTGATACTTTGTCCTTTGCTGCAATAGCCTTTTACTCAATGCCTGGGTTCTCCATTTCTTTTATTTTTTTCTTTCTTTTATTTTTTTTTTTTGCGGTATGCGGGCCTCTCACTGTTGTGGCCTCTCCCGTTGCAGAGCACAGGCTCCGGACGTGCAGGCTCAGCGGCCATGGCTCACGGGCCCAGCCGCTCTGTGGCATGTGGGATCTTCCCAGACCAGGGCACGAACCCACGTCCCCTGCATCGGCAGGCGGACTCTCAACCACTGCACCACCAGGGAAGCCCTCCATTTCTTTTAAATGTTTGGGTCATTGATCAGATATTGTAACTAAAGGCCTTCCTGAGCACATTAAGTGCCATTTTTGTTGTCATTTTTTCCTTCTCAAGTATTGTCATTGCTATTTTTAATCACCTTTCATTTTTACTTTCATATATGATATGTGGAACTTGGCTGTTGTTGAGTATTTCTGTTCACTTGCACGGTCACAAGACAGTTGACTGTGATTGAGTTCAAGCTACCTTGGTCAACATGCACCTAAAATCAATTCCTTTTGGAGGCAATTAAAAGGAAGTCCTTCAGATTTTAAAACTGAATACATTTAACTGCATTATAAACAACTGTCAACAGTGTTATTTTTGTTCATATTCTAGATTAAATTCTGTGATGGAAAAATATAAATATTATTCTCTAGTGAAAGAACAAGAAAAAGTCGAGGATCTTAAGCCTTAATGTTTTCTAGGATTTACTTAAGTTAGTTTTATTTTCTCCTCATTCTAAGAGGATCTTTAACTTGACCTCTTTTTAAATGCCTAATACTAGCACAGGGACAAAATTGCCGAGATTAAAGCATTAAAGCAATGTACAAATATTTTTAATGCCCAAATTTAAGTTATTTAAAATGAGAATAGTATACAGAAAATTGAAGATAGAATTTCTCTCAGGATTCTAAATTTTCTTTTCTTGATTTAATTTCAGAATAACTTCTCAACTTTAATTTATTTAAGTGGACTTTTACAGAACTGGTATCTTGCTCAATATGTGGTATCTCACTTGACTACATATTAAGGTTTGGGCCTTGTGACTGTATCAGACATGCAAAAGGCTCTTTCTTCTTCTCACAGGGATATTTATTTACCCTTGCAGGCTTGCATTTACATTACTCTCAAGTTGATAGCACCCAAAAGACTTTTTTTTAATGAATGAAACCTCTATCCAAATGCCAACTGAAGATGTATTTTCCAAATCCATTCCCTTCATTTGTTATGAAAAATGCCCTTAGGTGCCCTGGACTACTAGGAGAAGGAGGTGGGTAAGGACAGTAACTGTCAAAATAAATTTAAGGGGGAACAATGCAAGTGGCAGAACAACTGTTTCAGGAGAAGTCTTCACTTCAGTTTGCAGTGCTGTGGGAACTTCAGACGAGCAAAGCTCGGAAATTTGTTTCTTCTTGCATTTCTGGTAGACTTTCAACGTTTCAGTCAAACCTTGAAAATGATACTTGAGGCTAGCTTCCAATGAGCATTTTACAATTGCATCTGAAGACTGATAATGTGTAATATAAAACAAAAATGGAAAAAAAAAGTGAAGCATTACAACATGAGTGACATAGTTATTTTTCTTGTATGTGTAAATTTACCTGTTGTGGGAGATTAAAGTAATCGAGCTTACTGCTTTATCAGAATTTTTAAAGATAGAATTTAAATCATCATAATTTGTCACATCGAATGAGACAATGTATTGTCTGATGTATACATAAGCATTTGTACAAGTAATAAACCACATATAAACCACGTAAAGACATTTCTAAACATGGCACTTCGCTTCTATGGTGATCCGGAAAAAAACAAAAATAGAGCTATCATATGATCCAGCAATCCCACTCCTGGGCGTATATCTGGAGAAAACCATAATTAGAAAAGATACATGTACCCCAATGTTCATCACAGCACTATTTACAATAGCCAGGACATGGAAGCAACCTAAATGTCCATCGACGGAGGAATGGATAAAAAGGATGTAGTACGTATGTACAATGGAATATTACTCAGCTATAAAAAAGAATGAAATAATGCCATTTGCAGTGACATAGATGGACCTAGAGATCGTCATACTGAGTGAAGTAAGTCAGAGAAAGAGAAATATGATATCGCTCCTATGTGGAATGTAAAAAAATGGTACAAATGAACCTATTTACAAAACAGAAATAGGGGCTTCCTTGGTGGCACAGTGGTTAAGAATCTGCCTGCCAATTCAGGGGACACAGGTTCATGCCCTGGTCCGGGAAGATCCCACCTGCCACGGAGCAAATAAGTCCGTGCACCACAACTACTGAGCCTGTTGCTCTAGAGCCCGCGAGCCACAACTACTGAAGCCCGTGCGCCTAGAGCCTGAGCTCCACGACAAGAGAATCCACTGCAATGAGAAGCCTGTGCACTGCAAGGAAGAGTATCCCCTGCTCGCCACAAGTAGAGAAAGCCTGAACACAGTAACGAAGACTCAACGCAGCCAAAAATAAATAAATAAATTTTAATAGTTTACAAAAAATAAAATGAAGAACTTAAAAAAAAAAAACAGAAATAGAGTCACAGATGTAGAAAACAAACTTATGGCTACCAAGGGGAAAAGGGGTGGAAGGATAAATTGGAAGACTGGCATTGACATATACACACCACTATATATAAAATAGATAACTAATAAGAACCTACTGTATAGCACAAGGAACTCTACTCAATACTCTGTAATGACCTAGATGGGGAGAGAATCTAAAAAAGAGTAGACATATGTATATGTATAACTGATTCACTTTTCTGTGTAGCAGAAACTAACACAACATTGTAAATCAACTATACTCCAATAAAAATTAATGTTAAAAAAAAGGCGCTCCTAGACTTACAAGGTTTTGACTTGTGATCTTTTCAACTTGGTGATGGTACAAAAGCAATACGAATTCAGCAATATGAAACGGAACTGCGAATTTTGAACTTTGATCTTTTCCCAGGCTAGCGATATGTAGTAAGATCCTCCCTCATGTGTTCTCATGAGGTCACAAGGGTCACTAATTCGAAGAGGATCTATATGTAGAAACCATACACTTCTACATTGTCTCTGCAAATAGTGATAGTGTAGAATGAATTGCATTTGAAATCCATTCTCCAGTCCCATACCACAACCTATGCACCTAGATATTTACTACTCTCATATTAATGTAAAAATATTTTTGAACAGATGGTCTTTGTACATTGTTTAAGCAATCAATGAACTGTATTATAATTTACTTGAAAAAAAAGGAGACATTGTACTGATGAGAAAAATCAAGCAATAGCTCCATTCTCAGCTTCTGCCTAAGCCTATATGGTAAGAATCAGGGAAATCATTCTTTTTATTTACCCAGGTGACACACAGATGAAGGTAATGCAGATAAACACCACCAGTAAGAAACTGGTCACAAAGATAAAGCTGGGAAAATCCAGGTTTGGAAGCTAAGCATTTCTGTTTACTATTGTTCCCCTTTCGGTCACTATTCCTTAGTTTTACCATTCTAATCAGGTTTCTGGGAGTAGAGATTAAGAGTGAAACCTAGGGGTAAAACCTAGGAATAAAGCCACAGACCTACTAGAGAACTGGACTTGAGGATATGGGGAGGGGGAAGGGTGAGCTGTGACAAAGCGAGAGAGAGACATGGACATATATACACTACCAAACGTAAGGTAGGTAGTGGGAAGCAGCCGCATAGCACAGGGAGATCAGCTAGGTGCTTTGTGACCGCCTGGAGGGGTGGGATAGGGAGGGTGGGAGGGAGGGAGATGCAAGAAGGAAGAGATATGGGAACATATGTATATGTATAACTGATTCACTTTGTTATAAAGCAGAAACTAACACACCATTGTAAAGCAATTATACCCCAATAAAGATGTTAAATAAATAAATATGGTAAAAAAAAAAAAGAGTGAAATATCAGAGAGAAGAAAGAGGAAAAATGGTTTTGGTGAAAAACATAAACAGCAAATCTATACAATTGTGTTTGGAGTACAAATGCCTGCCTTTGAGGAAGACTAGGCTAGTGGATCATACTGTTGGCAAATCCTGTTTTATTTTTAATAGTATAATTGGTTTTATTTAGCCAGATGTTTAGGTGTCGCATATCGTGGAAGACGGTTCATTGAGAAAGAGTTATGTAGCTTCTAAAGAGAAGACAGATGTTGAACATGCAAAGGAACCCTAAAGAGTAGTTCCTTGCCATGATACTTTATGTAAAATAAAAACCTAAACCTGAATTGTTTCCTGTCCATTTTTCCAGGGTAGAGTGAGAGAGGCATGGAAAGCTAGTCTGTCCTCAATTCAGGAACTGATTGAAAGAACAGCCAGACTGCCTTACGTTTTGCCTTTTTCTTTCTCTCCCTCCTTCCTTCCCTCCCTCCCTTCCTTCCACAAACACATACTGAATCATTGCTCTGTGCTTTGCACAGGGCTTCAAGAACTGTACCCAAGTTGAGCCAAGATTCCATTTCATTTATCTGATTTCAGTTTTAATTCATTTATTAAACCTAATAATGCTGTCTTTCTAAATCCTTTTCTCTATTTTATTCATATTTCAGCTTCTCTCTTCAATTCAAAGCTGTAAAGCTAGTAGATTTATTAGTCACAAATAAAGGGTCAATACAGTAAATGCTGAGCTAGGCAAAGATGCTTAGGTACACACAGTCCATCTACCTACCATACCATAAATACCTGAATGTGAGTGGCAATGGAGAGGAACGTATAAGCTCTGCTTTGGTGAAGCTCTGAGGTGGGGTGCGGAGTGGGTGTTGGAGGAACGGGGAGTGGGTGTGGTCACAGAAATGCTAAAGAAGCCTAGAAAGGAGCAATGGGGTGAAAGTCCTTAGATTCGGCAAAGTTACAGCAGTATTTGTTTCACAGTGGCACTTTTACTTTTCAAACCTTTTTAACATTACTAACACAAGACATATTTAAGAAATACCAACTGTTTATACCACTTTGGACATTAGCCAGGAAAGGAAAAGTTACACTTGCTGTTAAGAACAGGATCGGTGTTGTTATATTTGTGAAAGAAATGCTGCTAGGTGATTGGAATTTTAAGAAATCCGAAGATGAAGGTAACAACGTGAGGAAACTATAATAGAGGTAAAACTATAATGAATACAGGAATGGTCAAATCCTTAACTGAGAAGCATCTTTAGTGAGAAAGGTAATATGTTATTTATACATGAATATAGAAGAAGATATTATGAGATTTAGTAATAAATTAATTGTTTTGAGAGAGCACAAGAGAAAATGCAAAGATCACACAAAGATTAGCTGAAATAGAGAAAAATTGAAGGAAAGGGAGAAACTTAATTATCACTAGAATTCAATCGCCAATTTCCAAACATCTAATTTCCTTATGTTATGCAGATATTCTAAAATTATATTCTAACAAACACAAATTATTTACACAAACGTTAAGAGGTAGGAGGGAAATCAATTAAAACAAGTATTTACACACAGAGGGAGGCTGGCACTTCTCTAAATATCCTTGATTTATTACCTAACAGAGACAGAAGTGGGAGTGTTTCAGTGATCTTTTTTTCAACCATCATTAGCATTTGTCAAATAAAAATGAATCCCCCTTCTGAAAGGTCCCTTGTCTCCATTACAGCTCAATCAACCTGTCAGTCTTATGGCCCAGTGCAGGCTGCTCTCCAATTACACATCAACTTCCACTGTCCTCTATCTCAGAATCTCAATGTATAAACAAGAGTTTACAAAACTCACTTTAGAGAGATATTATACTGTGGTTTACTGGAAAGATCATTTAAGCTAAAATAATCTTTCTTTTTTTATTCTCCAAACTAGATTTTCTTTAATTAACACCTGCTAGTTATATAATTGGCAAACATAGGAAAAATTTCCCATACGACAGTATTTTATATTTACTGATGCAGAGTCAGTTTGGTTTTTTAAAATATCGATTGTGTTTCTTTTTCATGATGCAGGAGCATTCTGTGTAGGGGGGTGGGCAGGGGGTGGTGAAAGGTGGTAAACAAGCAGAAAAAAAAAAGGCTTCATTACTCCAGTCTGAGTTCTTAATTTTGATTTGTACTAATAACAACATCCCCCAAAGTGAAATAAATGATTTGTGTTATTAAGTTTTATTTATAAATAGGGGAGGCAATCAGGAAATAATTAGGTAAATAATTTTCAGAGGCAACAATTAACCATTAGAAATCGTACTCTTAGGAATACAGCACTGGAGGGTATTCTGCTTCTCTTATCATTAATCCAGGAACTAGATTAATCAAGGAATCAAGTCTGGAATTAGAGCACCCACTTATTTGTAAAGGTTCTTAAGTAATACTACAGTTAAGGAAGGTGCTAACTAGAGCATACAATGTGGTCACCTCAGAAATATCTTTATATGAAAGAGACGTGCATAGCACGAATAAATTGAGAAATAATTGTACTTACTAATGCAAACTTCCTTCTGGATCAACTCAGAACTATGCCGCCAAATTAACATTTTATTTTTTACTCTATTCCTATACACTTACCCTTTCTATCTGCTGGTGGTGCTAGTGAGAAAATAGAGTGACCAGAAGTGAATGATGCATTCACTCATTCAGCCAGTTATTGAACATCTAGGAAGTGCCAGGGGAAACAAAAATTAAAAAAAAAAACAAAACCCAAAACCAGACATACCCTGCCTTTATGCAGCAGATGAATAATCAACCCCTAAATACCAAATAATTCATAAAAAACCTCATCATCTTTACCATAGCAAACACTTATATAGCACTTACTAAATTAACTCATTTTTTTCTCATAACAACTCGAAGGGGTAGGTCCTCTTACTAGCTCTATTTTACTGGTAAGGGGATTAAAGACGCAGAGACGTTTAGTAACTTGCTGAAGATACAAAATTAAAAAATGTTAGAAACCAGACAGCCTGGCCCAGAATTCACACGCGAATCCACCTCTCAACACTAATTCTAGGTGTTAAAATCCTGACTGTTAATTGTACTTTAAAGCCATATTTCCATGATTGGGACGTTTGTCACATTTCTTAAGTAACTCTTTTGGAAGTCTTGGGGTTTGGTTTTGATAAAACCTTTGCCCTAAAGTAAGATACAAAAGTGTTTTGAAAGGAATTGCAATGTCTTAATTTCTCATTCCTTTATAGTCATTTGAATTATTTGAAGTTCAATAAGACTTTTCTTCTTGATTAGTTTTTATCCTAATAATGGGAATGCACATTTTGCTAAGGATAAATAAGAATCTGGTCAGTCTCTTTAGAAACTCAGTAGTTCTAGAGTCAAATGATTTTTAATTCATCACAGAATACTTACGGAGTTTTAAGCCTGAGATTTTTAGTTTAATATAGAGCAGTCTTCACGTAACCCCACTAAATTTTCTACGGTATTAATCTTCCGGGTTAGAAAAGGGTTTATTTGCTGCCTGCCTCAAAGTCATTACACTTAGTTCCTCTACTTATGTTGAAAAGGCTTATGTAAATGTTCCTGGATATTTTTTCAATGCTTTAAATTGGAAACTGATTTGTATCAACCATTTTTCATGTAGGTCTATTTCCAAGAACATACATAGGGAAGTCCTAAATTAATCCTTTACGCATGCATTGGTTAAATTCAGGAGCACTACATGCACCACTGATACAACCTATGTATAACTGGAAAGATGAAAGAGGTGAGTGCTAACCTGGTTTGATCCTACAGATTGTGATCTTATAGACAAATGTCTAATTTTCTTCCCTAAGCATTGGCATGATGGCACACGTGATGTCAGTGCGCAAGATTAAAATCTGCAACCAGCTTTTCAGGCAGCAATATAAATCTTAATGAAAATGTTATACTGCATGATTATTGTGTCAGGAAGCAATTATAAGCAATGTTTTATACTGGGAGGAGAAAAGCATTTACTCATTTTAGATATTTGTGTCTCTCTGAAAATATTTGCATATAAAGACAAGTGATTGCAGAAGTTTATGGGCTGTCCTCACCCTGGTAGCTAAAATTCTGAAAGTGCTCTACCATAGTCCTGTCTGAAATGCAAAACTGTAGCTCAAGCTTTGTAGGTATACCTGAAAGAAAATCTACTTCTGAGTTCGAAATTGTGACAAATTTATTTTCTTTTCAGACTGCTGGCTATTTTTCAGATGACAGATACATGGATTTCAAAACAACGAATATACTTGAGGCAGTCATTTGTATCAAGTGGAGGGAATGGTATAAAAATATAAACTGGATACCATTTCTATTGAAATTTTGGATCACTAAGGAATTACATTAAGTATATACAATTTTTTTTTTTTTCTTTGTGGTACGCGGGCCTCTCACTGTTGTGGCCTCTCCCGTTGCGGAGCGCAGGCTCAGTGGCCATGGCTCACAGGCCCAGCCGCTCCGCGGCATGTGGGATCTTCCCGGACCGGGGCACGAACCCGCGTCCCCTGCACCGGCAGGCGGACTCTCAACCACTGCGCCACCAGGGAAGCCCAAGTATATATAATTATATATGGCTGTTCACAGATCAGGTAGCAGAGTATGGTTACACCTATTACAGAGCTTTTATAAACAAGAACCTTCATATTCTATGCAAAAGCATAGCAATCATTGTGACTGCTGAAGAGGTAATACAAGGGTTGGTTGCAATGGTCTTTGGACACAGATAAGCACGACAGGAGCAAGAACATGGGGATTATTTTACTGGAGATTTTTTTCCCTTCAGAGACATGTCTGATAATAGATGCACTGATGAAAACTAATTTCCTATTTCTAAAAATGCAAAACAGGCTTATTATACACAAACAAAATGTTTAGCATTTTTCTTTGTTTTTGTTTTTGTTTTTGTTTTTGTTTTTGCCGTACGCGGGCCTCTCACTGTTGTGGCCTCTCCCGTTGCGGAGCACAGGCTCCGGACGCGCAGGCTCAGCGGCCATGGCTCACGGGCCCAGGCGCTCCGCGGCATGTGGGATCTTCCCGGACCGGAACCGTGCCCCCTGCATCGGCAGGCGGACTCTCAACCACTGCGCCACCAGGGAAGCCCTGTTTAGCATTTTTCAATGCACTCATCAGTAAAGCATAATCATAAACTTCATATATGAGCCAACATCTTAGCCCACTGTTAGAGGTTTAGGTAGGAATGTAAATGTATTTAAATATATTTGTATGAAGTTCTCTATGAAAATCATGTGTGAAAAAGATGAATAACTTGAACATTTAGAGGAAGCAATATCTTAATAACAAAAAAGAAAAATATATGGAAATGAGATTTGGGAACCATAAGTTTGTGTGTTTATATATATGTGTGTGTGTATGTGTGTGTGTGTGTGTGTGTGTGTGTGTGTGTGTGTATTCTGTTCTGTTCTGTTGATTTGTTAAACTTCCCTGAGCCTCAGTCAGTCTTATAAAATAGTAATGGAAATTATTGCTAAAGAGGTGACAGAAATATTTTAAAAGACATATTAACATCTACGTTACATTACATCAAGTAATTTAGAACAATGAGGAAAACAATGTCTCTTTTCCCGATTAATTCTTTCCTTTTCCCCTAATCCATACAATGTTCTGCTATTTCAGAGTAGATGAATACAAATTCCAAAGTGACACCCTCAACATACACATGTCAGTAAGAGAAAAAAAAATTACAAGTCCCTGAACAAGAGCACCTTTTCTTTTTTTAGCTTGAGAAGTTCTCAGGGGCTCTTACTATCCATGACAGCCATCAGCTAACCCCTATGGATGGGTATTATGGTCTGGGAGCCCTCAATATTAAGTCCTTTGGGTTTCCTTTGATGAATAGTATGGCTTGTATACTCAGGATTAGAGAATAATTCTGTAATCCTTGTGTTAAATCACTGGAAAATTGACTAATCATTCTCATCTTGACAGAATTTCTGAAAGTGAAAACTACTTGTCAACAATGCAGACTCTGATTTACTAAGTAGAACAGAAGCAGAGTCTTGCAAATTCCTTCTCAGGTATTCTGCAAGGATATACAGTCATATTTTTTATTATTCAAAGAAGGAACACTGTACGAAGAGAATCCCAAGCCTCTTTTTCTCTGACTTAACAGACATGCATTTCATTATGAAAATCATGAAATCTCAGGAACTCTCATTCTTTTCTAGAAAATGATCTATGATTTCACACCTATGCAGAAAGATTCTTACAAACAGAATTCCCTAAACCGACTGTGTTAGAACTTACCAGATCCTACACAGGCTTTTCACAGAAAAGCTGTCAACACAGCTATATTATGAACTGATAATTTTATTCATTGCTTGCCATCGTTCTCTTTACTGGAGATGCAACCAGAGGGGCTGTTACAGTCCTAGAATGTCTATTTTTACTAAGTTTTATTCCCTCTCTTTTCTGTGATGGGTAGACTATAAGTAACATAAAATATATAATGCAATGATGCTTTTGAAAATATCCCATATTTCCTCCTTAAATTCAGATTAGGAACCACTGTCAGATGTAAAAATCTTTTTCTTGTAAATTAAAATGAGAGTGTCATAGCCTTCAATCTGAAAAGCATTTTAAAGAGTATTTATTAGTACAATCTCCTTGCCCAGATATGGATCTTGAGGTCTACAGCTATGAGGTGCCTCGGACAAGGTCACAGAAGTAGTGACAATGCAGATCTCCTCGTGTCCAGTTCAGGTCTTTCCACTCCAATACAGTGCCGACAATAGGATAATAGTCACAGGAAAATGATTTTATCTTCAATCTGTGGGTATCTATTCATAATATATAGTGTCCTACTTAAAATGTAAGAGAAATGTATTATTTATATTATTGGGACTTAAATTGAGCACGAGTGAATGCAAATTTTGAAAATGAGAACCTCACCTCCATTGCAAGCATCTAAAAATGTCACTTTACATGAGCAGGCATATTCGGTAATATATGAAGTATGATTAAAAATAAGAACGAAGTTGGGCACATTTTATAGAGAGGATTCTAAAGGATGAACTGATTAAAACCTGTATCAGAATCATTCGAGGTTCTCATTAAAATGCAAATTCCTCAGCCCTGAACTAGAGTACCGAATCAGAATTTCTAGTGGGAATATTAATTATATATTTTATTATAAATCTTAGGTAACAGACACAGAAAAATTGAGAATCAGATGTTTAAGGCCTTATATAACTACATAAGGATTATTAGAGACAATCTTGACATTTCTCATGCTTTATAAAAAATACATTTGTTCCCTTGATTTTTACATATGTTTTCCTAGAATGCATGTAAAACCTCCTGAGTTAAAACTTCTAAACCACAAGTAATTCTACGGAGAAAACCCCAAAGAGTTAAATTATTTCTGATGTGTTTGAGCTTAAATCTATTTCTATTACGCCCTATTAAGAAATGTATGGCAGAAGTATAGGTATTTATATCCGTGTTGAGTAACATCTTTATTAATCAAACAGCTCTAATTTATTGATGCAAACTCTTAGTAACCAGTCATTAATCCATGCGCTACTATTGTGGTTTCCTCCAGGAAATCCTTTGACTGATGGGCCGTCCAAATGTGGATGGGAGAGCCCAGATCAGCAATATGGAGAACATAGGGTTCTGTCTCAAGCTGATCATAAAAGCAGCCGTATCTATGGCATCAATTTCAAAATTGAAGAAAAATTACAACAAAATTTACAACACTATAGCACACATTAGATATTAGCCTTATTATTATTAATGAGTTCTAGATTAATGATCCCTTATGATTTTTTCAGTGCTCCTGTGCTTTTACAGATGAGCAAACAGAGGCTTGCAGAGACAAAGTTATTTGTTCACAAATTTTTGTATAGTATTATAGAAATGAGGATTTTTAAAAAATGTATTTATTCACGTTTTTCCTGTTAGTATACATCTAAAAATAAAGAAGACACACTGTTTATCCTTGAGTAGCTACAAGTAGAAACATAAATATATAGACCAAGTGAGAGTAGCATCGACATATATACACTACCAAATGTAAAAGAGATAGCTAGTGGGAAGCAGCTGCATAGCACAGGGAGATCAGCTCGGTGCTTTGCGATGACCAGGAAGGGTGGGATAGGGAGGGTGGGAGGGAGGCTCAAGAGGGAGAGGATATAGGGATATATGGATGCATGTGGCTGATTCAAGTTGCTGTACAACAGAAACTAACACAGAATTGTGAAGCAATTATACTCCAATAAAGATGTATAAAATAAATATATAAATATATAGACAGGTGCTTTTTTTCTATATAATAACTTTTTTTAAACATCTTTATGGGAGTATAATTGTTTTACAGTAGTGTGTTAGTTTCTGCTGTATAACAAAGTGAATAAGCTATACATATACATATGTCCCCATATCTCTTCCCTCTTGCGTCTCCCTCCCTCCCACCCACCCTCGCTATCCCACGCCTCTAGGTGGTCACAAAGCACTGAGCTGATCTCTCTGTGCTATGCGGCTGCTTCCCACTAGCTATCTATTTTAACATTTGGTAGTGTATATATGTCCATGTCACTCTGTCACTTCGTCCCAGCTTACCCTTCCCCTTCCCCATGCCCTCAAGTCCATTCTCTATGTCTGCATCTTTATTCCTGTCCTGTCCCTAGGTTCTTCAGAACCTTTTTTTTTTTTTTTAGATTCCATATATATGTGTTAGCATACAGTATTTGTTTCTCTCTTTCTGATTTACTTCCCTCTGTATGACAGTCTCTAGGTCCATCCACCTTACTACAAATAACTCAATTTCGTTTCCTTTTATGGCTGAGTAATATTCCATTGTATATATGTGCCGCATCTTCTTTATCCATTCATCTGTCGATGGACACTTAGGTTGCTTCCATGTCCTGGCTATTGTAGATACAGCTGCAGTGAACATTGTGGGACATGACTCTTTTTGAATTATGGTTTTCTCAGGGTATATGTCCAGTAGTGGGATTGCTGGGTCATATGGTAGTTCTATTTTTAGTGTTTTAAGGAACCTCCATACTGTTCTCCATAGTGGCTGTGTCCATTTACATTCCCACCAACAGTGCAAGAGGATTCCCTTTTCTCCACACCCTCTCCAGCATTTACTGTTTGCAGATTTTTTAACGATGGCCATGCTGACTGGTGTGAGGTGATACCTCATTGTAGTTTTGATTTGCATTTCTGTAATGATTAGTGATGTTGAGCATCCTTTCATTGTGCTTGTTGGCAGTCTGTATATCTTCTTTGGAGATATGTCTGTTTAGGTCTTCTGCCCATTTTTCGATTGGGTTGTTTGCTTTTTTGATATTGAGCTGCACGTGCTGCTTGTAAACTTTGGAGATTAATCCTTTGTCAGTTGCTTCATTTGGAAATATTTTCTCCCATTCTGAGCGCTGTCTTTTCGTCTTGTTTATGGTTTCCCCTGCTGTGCAACAGCTTTTATGTTTCATTAGGTCCCATTTGTTTATTTTTGTTTTTATTTCCATTTCTCTAGGAGGTGGGTCAAAAAGGATCTTGCTGTGATTTATGTCACAGAGTATTCTGCCTATGTTTTCCTCTAAGAGTTTGATAGTGCCTGGCCTTACATTTAGGTCTTTAATCCATTTTGAGGGTTTTTTGTGTGTGTTTGGCGTTAGGAAATGTTCTAATTTCATTCTTTTACATGTAGCTGCCCAGTTTTCCCAGCACCACTTATTGAAGAGGCTGTCTTTTCTCCATTGTATATTCTTGCCTCCTTTATCAAAGATAAGGTGACCATATGTGCGTGGGTTTATCTCTGGGCTTTCTATCCTATTCCATTGATCTATATTTCTAGACAGGCTATTTTAATGTGGTTTTATAAATGTTCCAATGGGCTAAGTACAGGCTGTATGGGGAGCATGTAAGAGATACCTAACTCAGCTTTGGGACATTATGGGGGGATTCCTGAAGGGGAAGACACTTATGTGGACAAATTAAAGAATAGTAGTTATCCAGGTTCAGAAGTGGGAAAGGTGCCATTAGCGTATTCCATGCAGAGGGAAGAGTTTCTGCAAAGGCTTGGATTTAGGAGTGTGCCTGGACTATTTGAAGTGGTGCAGGTGGTTAAGTTTCAACCTGAATGTAGAGGTGAAAGAAAACATGAGCAGATCATTAAGGATTTTGTACATCATGCTGAGGAATTTGGACTTCAGTCTTTTGGTGATGGCAAGACACTGTAGGAATTACATTTACATTTTAGAATGATCCCTACCCGTGTGGAGAATGAATTGGGGAGGAGCAGAATTGAAGGCAGTGTGACCAGTCTGAAGGCTTAAAAAATGATAATTCAAATCTAGGTAGGGACACTGGAGAAACAGATGATAGATTGGTGTAGCCTATAGAAAGGGAACAGAATTGAAAGCATTTAGTGATTGATGTGGGTGATGGGGAAACAAAGAGTAGAGAAGGGTATCTCAGATGCTGGGCAATTAAGTGAAGTGTTGTAATCTGAGGCAGGAAATTCAGGAGGAAAGGCTTTTACGGTAAGAGAAAAGCCCTTCACTACTTTGGTATTTTTCTTCTAAATTATTCTTAAATTTACTCACTGCATATCCTCTGTAATAGTGGAAAGGGAAGAATGTTTAATATTTCTAAGAGTGATCTGGCTGTAACATGTCATAGTGTTTTTCAGCCAGCTATTCATGAGCTCATGGAGATTGACAGGCACTCCTTTTATTTCCTTTTTTTTAATCACAGTACATGTATCCTTACAGAATTTTCAGCTTTTAAGACATAGCATTTTCTCAGAAAGAATAATTCTTTGATTGCCAGGGAAAATAATTATATTGAGCTTTCCTCTAACAGGTATGTTAAGGTTCTATTTTAGAGAAACACTTGTAATATTAGAACCTCTAACTGTGGTAAACAATAAATGGCTTGGTTGAGATCTAAGGTAAACCAAGAATATACACATTTCACATTGCCTGACATTTCAAATTTGTTCACATTGCAGATAGGCTGAAGTTTTTTCCTGAATATTAGTACAGTTTCCAAATACTTTTTCACAAAGATACGTCATCTCATTGACTCTATTACTGGCATATAGTATATTTCATTATCTTGTAGTAATTTGACATATTTACTTTTGTTCACCAAATCATTCCTGGTTGCGCCCATACCTGCTCAGTACAGATCTTTAGAGTCAAGTGCAGTTCCTGTCAACGTACATTTGTTAAAAGGTATCTGTTTTACTTTATGGCATTAGAGTTTGCGTTTCATTTTTTTAATGTTTCAAATGATGCCAAGTAATTGTCCTTTAAGAGACTGTTTTATTTTTAATGTAGTTAAAAGCCTGTTTTTTATAAGTGAGAGAACAACTCACATCTTTTTATATAAAAATCAGGATGTTATTATCTGCGAGAAAAAAATCCTTTTTGGCTTACCTCAACCCCAACTATTTCTCCACTTAACAATAAATTTTTTTCAGCAAGAAGTCCGTCTCATCACTAATTCCTGACCACTGGAAATTCAGGGTTCAACATACCACACAATGGCTTTTTATTCTCTCACTCGGTACCTCCTTGTTATCAGTTTCAGTGGATATATTTTCACCTTTCGATTCTATGGCTTTGCCTTTGAAGCCAACACTGTGGAACATGTTCTAATCTTTGAATTTTTAATACAATATTCTTACGTTTTATCTTTTCTTTCTGACTTTTCCATCTCAATCAATTTTGCTGGTTTATTTTCTGCTCTATTTCCTTAAGTGTGGGTGTCTGTACTTCAGAGAATCTCACTTATCACTCAGTACACCCTTTCTGAACAATCTTGGCGTATACCCATATTATCAACTGCTACCTTTGCGCGGATAACTCCCAGAGAGAGAAATGCAGCCCCAACCACTATGTAAAAACATTTGACTCCATAACAGTTCCCCAAGTCTGTCCAAATAAAAAGAAACGGCCATCTTTCTCCCTTCTTCATAAACCTATTTGTACTTTTTCACATCCAATTTACTTTAGAAATGCTTCCATCTGCTTAGGTACTCGAGGCATCGAAACCATCCTATAATAGCTTAGTGATTAAGAATGTGGACTCTATAGCTGAACTGCTGGGGTTCATATCCCAGCTCTGTGACTTTGGGAAAGTTCATTATTTCTGAGTCTCAGTTTCCTCATCTGTAAAATAAAGATGAGAATAGTTATATGATGTTGGTTTGAGGATTAATTTTCATAAATCCTTGGAACAGTGCCTGATACAGTATATGTAAGTTACTATTAACCTTCACCCTCTCCACCTTCCTTGTGTGCCTTAAGTCCAATCAATCTTCCAATTTTATTAACTGTGCTTCCTACTCATGTCTCCTTTTGTCCATCTTCACTTCTACTGCTGTCCTTAAGAACAGGACATAGTGGCTTTTAACTCTTTATTTGTGGTGCCCAATGTATAGTCGGCTCTCAGTCACTGTTAAGAAATAACTAAATAAATGCATAAATGTTGGAAGATCTGGCTCTAAAAAGGGGTCTCCAAAACTCTTTTTTTTTGGCAATCACTGGAATATTTGTATATCCTCATAAGGTAATCATTTTGAAAGATTGATCATTTGTACACAAACATATTGGTGTATTTGTTAATCAGCCTTACTCTTTGTAAAGCTGCTGTGATATGACAGTACTAATGGCTGGCTTATAGGCTAATCAACATTTGATATAATAATTGACCATGTTGCTCCCTACTATTTTTGTAGCATTGGGCAGGTCATATACAGTTTCTCTGATCCATTTTCTCCTCCACTAAAATTAGTAAGGTGGACAAGAATTATCCCAATGATCCTTTAACATTTATGACTTGAATAGATTTGAGCAATTATTCAACATTTCAAATATGAGACACTGAGAGAAACACATCATGTAGAGAATTTCAGGCAGGGGGATGTTAAACTAATGATCTTGATTTCTCAGCCTGTTGCTTAGTTCAGCGAGACAGGCTGGTAGACAGAATTTTCTAAAGACAGCTTTTTAAATTTAATTCTGCAAGATTTCCCCTGCCTTAACATTCATTTGCACCGATTTCAAACACCAAACCCTTCTCTCTCACAAATGCAAAAGATTTTAGCTTAAGCCAGTTACCACATTAAAGTTTTGACCTTGAGCCCAGGAAGTGCTCTATAGAAACTGAATCCCTATCATTTAAGTTGATATTGGCTTTTAAAAATGACTAGTTCCAATATTTTATTGTCACTTTTCCCACTGGTTATTTGATTGGAGATTTTTTAAAAGGCATATATTTTAAATCAAATTTGATTCACCATTCCACTTCAAGTAGCAAATCTTTTACATGTAACCTTTTAAAACTACTGAATACCTAAAATTTCTTCTGCTGATTAATCTATGGCAAGCTTTTGTGTAGTAAAAATGGACTGCAAAAATGATTTTTGGGAACTGGGAAAAAGATTTTCCTGTGGAAATCAGGAGTGTTTATATCAATGATGAATTATTTATGAGTCAACCATATTAATGCTAAATTTTACCTGAGATCGACCCAACATTTTGGCCCACAAGCACTGTTTGCTTAAAATTATTATTTTATGAAAGACAGTCACGTTATGATTTCAGTAGAGGTATAGGAAAGTCATCGCAGCTGTATCATGGTCCACAGAAAGCTGTTTTGAATGCAACATTAAATTGTTTATGCTAGCATTGTCCTTTATCTGAGAACTTTCTACTCAGAAGGACTGTGAATATTTCACAATACCTCCTTCGGCGATCAAAGTTACTATGTATTAAGGTGTTGATTAATCTTCTGATGAATATCATTAGAAACTTAATTCATGAACTCAGATTTGGATGTGGAAGATTAGCGTATCGAGTTTCAAAGATCGCAATTAACTAAAGCCAAATGCTAGTGTACAGCAACTTACTGTATCGCAGACTGGATTCCACCGAGCGCTCCAAAGCACAGTTATCCCACAGTCATAACTGTCCAACAGAGTCTCAGTTTCAAGCATACTGTCCCACTTTCTCATGAGTATACTTTTTTGTTCCTAACAGACCATTTGCCTAATTTTTTTCTTTTAGAAAATACTGTCATAACTAGCTATAAAATAATGAATTGGTAGTCCCTAGGGTAAATCTTGTCTTTAACGGTGGCGGCTGATATTTAGCCCTGACTCCCTGGTCTACTCCTTTCTAGCTGTATGAGCTTGAGGAGATTTTCTAATCTGCCTAAGTCTTTGGTTTGTCATCTGTAGAATGGGAAGAGTACTCTTCAGGAGTAGTGCTGACCACTTGAAATCGTCAGATCGAAAGGGAGATGGTGTGCGCACAATGCCTGGCATACAGAAAGCACTCTGCTAACTGTAGCGATTATCAGTAGCAGTAGTGGTGTAGTAATAGTTAGTAGTAGTAGTCCTAGTGTGGTTATCATCATAAAATGGAATTCAAAGTTCTTCACATAATTTTTACTTAATTTTGCTTATGATAGCACGATGATTATCACTTCACCAAGGAATAAAGTTATACGCTGAAAGCTAATTGTATTCTCATAAAAGTGACTCAACTTCTGAGGGATGTAGTAACATGTTAATGTTTTTTAACCAATATTTAGGTTTAGTGTCAGTAATGTAAAAGAAAAAAGAAGTATTTACTCTGTGACCTCTGGCTATATCACTTATCAATCATTTATCTATTCAGATAATTTATAAACCAAAGGGTCTTGGCATGATGTTTTGGACTACCTCCCTCCTTTTATATTATTGTGCCCTCTTGGATGCAATGATTTCCTAAATATTTGCTTTTGCTTCTCATCAGACGAGGCTGAGTCTACACAGACAAAGGGGATAGAGATTTTGAGGGAACGGACAGTTATAAAAAATATAGAAATTTAAGGCCCAAATTATCCTGCCAATAATGGACACATTCATCAGCTCATCACCTGAAAAACTCAGGGAACAGCTGACTCAATCTGTTTCAGCATAGGACAAAAGACCATTATTTTCAATGAGAGAATCTTTCAAGTGAAGATATTGTAAGAAACAGAGTGGTTAATTAGTTGTTCACATATATCCGACAGATCCTATTTAGTTCTTCCTAGAATTCCAAGTGATGTACAGCTAGATAAAATTAATTTAATTCTGAGCTGAAAATAAGGTGTTAATGTCCCCCTCCATTCTGGGAGTGAACAGTTAGGATGAGGATGCGTATGTGTGTAGGAGGAAAAGGTTTTCAGAACTGTGAATGTCACCAAGCATGCTATAATTTAAGGGTGTGATAGTTGTCCTTCTCTGACTGTCTTATCCCGCTACCTATGATTGCAACGCCTCTCCTTTTGTGATTCATCAGGGCCATTTATATTCTCTCCCTCGCACAGTTTTTCTAGTTATTTTTATTATTTAATCCTGCAATAAAATTTTACCTTCTAATAATCAGATCATAACTTTTTGCAGGTGCACCCTTTGGTTGAGTTCTAAACTATATGAAAACATAATGAAACATGCCATGAAAATCTATATGATAATTTTCCAAAAGCCTCTGAATACTTTGTAGAGCTGGGGAAAAATATTAATAGTAAAAGCATCAGGGGGAAACATTAATAAAAATTTAAGAGGCCTGTATTGTTAATTTTTTCAGCCAGGACGCAGGAAGTTAGCCAATTGGGACCACTGCAGATATTCAAATCTTATATTTCTTCAGGAGTTTGGTACTTATAAACCACAGGACAAGAATTATTCTTTTTTAATTGTTCATTATTTCTTAGTTGCCTCTACAACTGCCATATAAACTAGGATTAGGCTGGGTCTTGACATGAAATTTAACGCAAAGGATTTTTACTGAGCACTTAACTGTATTAATGTTCTGTTAGTTGGAATTCAGGAAACCGCTCAAGGAGCTTGGGCTATAGAGGTAGAGAGACATGCAAATCAATTAAAAATATGGATGTACTCTAGTAGGAAAGTTGTAAGTATGTTATTAGTACAGTAAGTCGGTTATTAGGAATGAAAACAAGAAAAATGTAGGCATTGAGAGTTTTAGGAGTATTCCTTGGAGAAGACGGACTTTGTATTGGAAGAGGGAAATGAAGGGACATTTCAAGCAAGACCAACAGCCTGATTAAAGGCATGGCAGAGAACCTGAGCTATTACTTATACAAATTGTTTTATTTCACCATTTTATATATGGTTTTAAAGATATCTATAAACAATTTTTTAAAAAAATGACACAAAATATTCTGGAAACTATTTCTCATTGGTAGGAACAAGCAATGTGTTACCTCGAAGACAGGAAAAATGAAACAGTCGCAGCCAGCAAGTGCAAGATTCAGAAATAAAACCCTGGGTTACAAACTTCAAGGGTTGGGAACTTTTATAGATGAACACACTCGTTGATTTTACAATATGCACAGTAACACCTGTAACATGTTAGTGAACAACAGTGCAAAATCTCCAACTGGGACGAAGATAACAGAGAGACAGACCTTTACCCAGGGAAAGTCGGTTTTATGCAAAACTCCTTCCAGTGACTTATATTTCGTGTCTATTATACAGGTAAATCTGTTTTATTAATTTATTTGTAAGTCTAGGTCATTTTGCAGCTCATATTTTTGCAGGTAATACTGTTTCTCTGTGCATTTGTGCAATAAAGCCTCTCTCTTCCAAATCTGTGCTTTAGTAGCAAGTCCTCATTCTGCATCCCAATAAAGTAAAATGTCATAGTGAATAAAGCACTATAGCTACATATCTGATGAGATCCTAAAAGAACCTGCCAGAAAAAGACTTTGAAACAGTGATAAAACAGAAGCAAATTCCTGGGTAGTGATCCAGCTGTTCTAAGGGGAGAGCCTTCAAGGTGGCAACGGTGTCCACGTAGTCAGACCCCTCTGCTCTCCCCAGCACACGTCTCCATGCTCCCCGAGAACAGCCTCCTCGCCAGCTTCTGTTCTCTTCTCCTTTCTAACAATACACATAGAATCACGGGTCACCTGAACCTGGTTGAAATCAGAGGCTCCCTGTGTGTGTGCTCTGGCACAGTCAAGCCAACCCTTGATTTATAGATTATTCCTTGTAAAGAAGATTCCTTCTCTGTGGCTTACCAAGAAAATATATTCATTTTAGTGTTCATTATGCCCCTTCACTTTTGAGGCGTGGAGAGTTAGGAGGACAACAAATAGTGTTGGGAGATTATTTTGGTCACTATTTTTCACTTAATATCGATCTCTTTGAAGTCATATACAGTAAGCCCCCTACAAACGAACCTTCAAGTTGTCAATGTCCAGTCACATAAAAGTTAGTTCACGTGCCTGGTGTACATTGTCACGTGTGTGCATCCTCTACGACTGGTTGTGCTTTTGTGTACTTTACTGTACAGTACTGTATAGAGTACAGTAGTACAGTATCTTTATTTCAAGCCCAGGATGTCCAGAAGCAAGCGTAAAAGCAGCAGTGATGTAGCCAGTACAGTACTACACAGACATCACTGGATCGTTTTTTCAAGAGGGTAGATAGAATTGAATCCAGCAAGGAACCAGAACCTGTGCCATCAGCGTCAGGCGTGAGTGAAATTGCAGCTTGCCCTCCATCTCCTATTGCTGACAATCCTTCAGCTCTACCATCTGCCATCTCCTCTCCCTCCTCCAGTCACCAACTCTTCTTGCCTGTTCACTCGATGCCAGCGCCTGGATGCCAGCTGTTGTACTGTACTACTGTACTTTTTAAGGTACTGTAAGATTAAAAATGTTTTCTTTATTTTTTGTGTTTGTCTTTTATGTACTATTTGTGTGAAAAGTATCATGAACACATTGGACTTATGAACGTGCTCTCAGAACGGAACTTGTTCGGATGTAGGTGAACTTAGCGTACAAGATGATGGTATAAAGGAGTTTGTATAAGTAGTCAGCACTCTCTTGTACCTCACATGTGTCCATTCAAGTTTGCCTTTAGTTCAATAATTGCTCAAGTGCCAGTCATTTCCAATGCTGTTCTTTTCAGTTTTAAACTTTCCCCTTGTTTAAACATTAAAAGTTATAATTCCTTAGTACTAATAATATAGAATGTTAGTGCATTTTAAGCTATTTTCTTTGTCCATAAGGAAAACTATCTCTTTTTTTGTTTGTTTACGGGTATACTCATTTAACAGCTATGTACAATACTAAAAGCCGCACATTTTCTGGCAGATATGCTCATATTCAGGAATATTGAGCAACTCAATTGGAAACTTAATCTGACTTAAGTGTTCCCTGAAACAAGTGTCATTATCGTCACAGTTGATTCACATTTTACATCTATTTAAATATGCCTTTAAATTTCATTTCTTTGGAACCACACAAAACCTCCTTTTCACTCAGATTTTAATCTCTACAGTTAAAAGAAGCTAAATCCTGAGCAAAGAGTTGGATTTTGTAGAAAGCTCACTGTCTTGAATTTGTAAGAAGTTGACCTGTCAGATTTGATTTTTATGGAGTAGAAGACTTTGTCAATCATTGTTACTTTCCACTAACAAAATATAAAGCAGGAAAAAATAATTAACATGTCCATGTTTTTTCCCCAAATTGCAAATGATTGGTCAATATTATTACCATCACCCCAACAATGATCCTCCCCTAGTTTAGTTTGTGAAAACCAATATAGGAAAGGGGATGGCATCACGAGCCACTAGGGGTCAGCAGACACCAGGAATGTGTGGCACCATTGTCCCTGTGAGGAGATAATCAGGAGATAAAGGACCTGCAGATCTCTGGGTGGGTGTACAGCAATATGGTTCCCTGGCATTTACATTTAAATTCAGATTATAGTGAAAGAAAAGCACCATACATCTAAATTTGGGACCAATCAGGACTTTGTAGATTCTTAGGGTTTTGTTCTTAGATCCACTGCTGCCCTTGAGTATGTAAATGAATGGATGGAGTAAGGAGATTAGGAGAAATCAAGAAAGTCAGGCAACTGTGAAGGAGAGAGGGTAAAGCCTGTCATGTAAGAAGTAGCAGCTAGCTATGTTTCATTCTGTGTCTAACTCCAAAGATCCATGAGAACTTCTTTCTTCTGCTTTCTATAATGCAGGGGTTCTCAATGTGTCCCAAGACTGGCAGCATCAGCATCTCCTGGGAATGTTAGAAATGTAAATTCTTGGCATCATCCCAGAACTACTAAACCAAAAACTCAGGAGGTAGATGCCAGCCATCTTTTATAAACCCTCCAGGTGATTCTGATGCCAGTTAATGTTTGAGAACTGTGGCTCTGCCTGATAGCGGAGATGATGTGAAACTAGCCAGGAGTAGTGTAACTGAGCAGGATCCTATGGAGCCTTCCAGGGACAGACCACTCCCCCCCTCCGCCCCGCCCAGCCATGGTCTCTGACTGCCTCTTGTTTGTAGAAAAGCTGTAGTCACAAAAGCCTGGCTCAAGAATCAATGACTGAAAGGACATGAACACGTAGGGACAAAGGTAGCAATTGGGCCAGGAGAACTGGTAACAATTTAAACAGTAAATCAGTCAAGTGGCAGTCACAGAATCTTTAGTTCCTCCCTGAAGTACACAGATGACAGTATCTAATGTCCACACCTGAGTTGTTTTACTGATGTTAAAATCCCCACCAAATGGAAGAAGTTAACTACATGATGACTATGAGTACATGGCCCCAAGACTGGCTGGAGCCTAAGAATTGATAATGTTCATTTCTTAACACTGCCCTGTTACCTCACCATCAACCAATCAGAGAATTGTGCACAAGCTGATCACACACTGCGACTCCCGTCCCTCACCTTGCCCTTAAAGACTCTTCCCTATAACCCATCGGGGAGTTCAGGTTTTTTTGAGCATTAGCTGCCCCGTACTCCTTGTCTGGTACCTACAATAAACACTGTACTTTCCTTCACCACAACCCAGTGTCAGTAGATTGGCTTTACTGTTCACGGGTAAGTGGACCCAAGTATGGTTTGATAGCTGTAGCAGGAAGGACATATTGTATTTACTCTAGAAGATCTAATTGAGTTAATTCTCTGAACTACAGTTACTGACTCTTGGGTCCAAAGCTACCTTTTACTCTTTGGTGTGTACTTGTG
>NW_006786698.1:208393-218400 GCF_000442215.2 Lipotes vexillifer | reverse complement strand
AGCAGGAAAGTAGGCTAACTCTGTTGGGAGTAATAACAAAACACTAGTAATTCCCACATGAAGCACATTAAATGTTAAGGCCTGTGAGGTGTGAGCTGCTTATCAAGGTCACAGGATGAGATGACCCAGAAGACCTCCAGTTTTTGCCTAAGCAATCTGCATAATAAACTTTTATTAAGGGAGAGGAGGAAAATTTGCAATGTCCAGGATGGGAGCCCCCATTCACACCATTCTCTGAGCCATATAATGTGGGTGTAAAAAGCTGCTAGAATCTCCTTTTCTCCTCTACTTAATTCCAGCCCATCTCTTTAAAAATATCCCTTCAGCCAATAAATACTATGAGAATCATTTTCCTTTGCTGAGTGATCTAATCTCTGTGCTACAGGATGGTCTAAAATCATCCCCGACAGATGCAGGCCGTTTGTCTATTTAGAGATTGATTGAGATGATGATTTATCAACCTCATCAACAGCTGTAGCAGCAGAAATGGCATACTGAGTACCCAGTGGGCACAGTACATTGTAGTAGGTGCAGGAGCTGCACAGTCAAGGGACCTATAACCCAGTTGTGAAAGCAAAGCAGAGCTTTAAAAAATTCATAGACAAAAGGGTAAGGTGTTCAGAGGGGTGGTTAGTGGCAGGAATAGGTAATATGAGTTGTAAAAAATGTGGATTTTAAAGTGTTCTCTCATAATTAGCTAGCCCTTTATATCCAATGAATAAACACACTGCCCATTCTCTTAATCCAACAGAAAGTAACTTCTATGAATTCTTTTGGTGCAGTCAAACTGAAATTTTAATACACTTGGATCTCACTATAATTTACATATGTGGGATTATAAGGAAACATTCCATTCTAGGATTTGCATATACTTATATAAGACTTTTATTTCCCTTGAGGGTAGAGAGTGATTGCGGTCTATTTTCTTGGAGTCTATTTCTCATTGGGTTTCTTGTATCCTGTGTCAACCCAAGCTGTTATGATCCCCAAAGAAGGTCAAAGCGAAATGCACTGTAACCAGCACTAACATTCTGTCTCCTGGTTATCTGATGTCCTCTTGGAAGTGCTATAACTCCAGAGGCTACTCGAGGGCAAGAGTTTTGTTTCATTCATCTTCACTTCTTCAGTACCTGAGCACAGCAAGTGCCTGGCACATAATAAACATCCAATGAATATTAGAAGAATGAATGACTGGGTACACAGATTACAGGCTACAGCGAACAGACATTGCTATCCTTTATAGCATAGACACAGTTTGAGAGGAGGAAAAGCAAGAGTGCCTTAAAAAATCTAGACCTCTCCTGGTGTAGCTAATAAGAAATCATGTGGCTTTTACAATGGTATTCTGTGGCAATTTTTTTTTAAGTGTGAAAGCTAACTTACAATGAAACAAATGTGATGGTGTGTCTTCCTGTGCACTGAGAAAATTTGATGAGCTCTATCTCATAAAAAACCCTGACTCACAGGTACAATGTTATTAACAGATAGAAATACAATTTCAAATTTTCTCCACACACCTTGCATGATTCAATTTTATAGCTCCAATACCTAGTACAGGGCCTGGCAAAACTGAGCAATGAATGAGTAAACATATATGAACAAATAAAGGAAATTTAGGGGATAGGCAGCCATATGTTGAGCTTTTCACTACTAGGTGTTCTTAGGGATCTGCTTTTGATAGATATGAATGGTTTATAATTGCATAGAATTTATTTTAGAAGAAAATTTTTATATGCCTACTGATAGTGGAAATCACTCTTTCTTAAATTGTTCAAATATTTCCAAGTAACTATTCTGTCCCCTTTCCTTCCTAGAGTCTCTCTCTTGAACATAGCACAAAGAGGAACTTTATTAGAGTCCTGCCAGTTTATTAAAAATTCTGAATGAACAGAAAAGAAACTTACAAGCTTTTATTGTACTTGAATATTGATTGGCATTTTTCAATCTTCGGTTCTCTAGAATAAATAATTGCAAATTCTCTTTATTCTTTACTCCTTTTTCCTTGTGGGCTTCCAACACAACACAATTCTTTCTTTAGAGCTGGTCTGCTGCTGATCATAAAACCCTAGTGTAATCTTTTAAAAGGAGGTATTTCCATTTGAGAAGTGCTATTTCAAGGTTGTTTTTCCAACTCCATTCATGTGTTGGACGGGGCAAGTCCATAGGAAAGTGACTTATTACTTTGCCTCCCTCCTCAGAATTTGCTTTCTCTCAAACTGATAGGAAGAGTCCGCAAACATAAAAGGCAAATTGTTCTTACTCTACAGGCAGAGAGTTATGAAGGCATGTTTTATCCTGAAATGGCTCCCTAGAGACCTTGAAGAGCATGTGTGAATGCAAACGTGCGAGCTTCCTGTGGCTGACGACAAAGTGCTTGGTTGCAAAACCATTTCCTGTTTCTTAACATAAAATGGAATCAAGTACAGTCAAATACCATATGGCAAATCTGCAGATATATCAGCCCACAATGAGATCTGACCAACTGAATATTATTCATTCTGTCTCTTTAGTTTGGCCATATCTTGTGGGTCTCCCTACTTCAAGCAAAATATGAAATGAAGTGATGGGACAATTTTAATTATTTTGTTCTGATCACCGGGCTAAGAGATAATCATCTCTGGCCAATTTCTGAAATGTCACTGAATCTTGTGTTACCTCATTTTTCTCCATTTGTAAAATGAGAATAGTCCTATTCACTGCATACCTTACTAAGCCAGCTTCACTTTTTAGGGTATTTAAACTTTAAAAAAGAGAAGAAAATTCACTCCAATTTTAATACCATTCCCCCAAAAGGCAAGAGAACAGGTAGAACCAGTGAGAGCTGGTTATGGGTGGGAGGGGGGTGGATTTAAGAAGATGGGTGTCTTGCAATCCAAAAAAATCCCTCCACAGAGGCACCTTCTAACTCCAGCTCTGTGTGAGACTGGCTGTGCCCTTGGGGGAGATTGCTAAATTATCCACGCTTCCAGCTACTCTTCCAACTCTCCTTTATTACCTTTATGCCCTTTATTATAATCCTTTTTGATATGGCTCTATGTTATCTGCCAACACTATAGAAAAAAACAAAACCTGACAGGACAAGAAAGGATGTCACACTTAGGATAGCTGAGGTGAAGAAAATAATTCACTGAAAGAAAGCATCTCCCTAGAAAGCATCCTGAGAAGATAATACTTTCACTTCTTCGTGAAGCACTTGCTCAGGCAACTCCCATTAATGGTAATGGGAGCTAATCGGTGAGAGGATAAACACCTTATAACACATTACATCTAAAACCCAGCAGGAACCGAAACACAGCTATTTTACTCAGTTAGCAGGATGGACTTTTAGAGTGAAGGGAAAACCTGCTGTTGAGTTCGCAATTCCTCCAGGTATAAAGGAAAGAAATTATTTTAAATGTTATTTGTATCTGTAACCCACTACGGTGCTCTAGCTATAATTTGCAGCAACATGTCAGTTAAGTAATAACAGATACACTATACCGGTGTTAATCAACACACAAACACCAAGTGTGCAAAGATGCAGCCTTGGTGGCAGAAGTGCGCTGGGATGCTTAGAGAAAATGACTCTTCTCATCTCTCTGCTTTCTCTTCGTCCTCTCCCCGTTTAACTTTCCTACATATTCCTCCTGTGTCCTCAATAGAAAATGGCTAATTTCTGTAAATGGTGACTGATCTATAGAACAGAAAGAGATGTTTTATTAAATGAGATCATCAGGATAGAGGTCCTCTTAAAAATGGCATGCTTTTAATTTCCAACATGGCTCGATTACAGTATGGTGTGAACGTGCCCTCCCTTTAGAGTCTCCACATCTAAAGCTGATGTGCTGCTTCTGCTTTCACTTCAAAAGGGTCAGCCCTTGTTTCTGTGGCTTTTGGCATCTTAATGGATGCAGGGTCAGTTTTCCCTGAGATACCAACCCTGTTAAAGTGCAATTACTGCAACTGAGTGCTTCTTTTGAATCCAAAGTCGAGTAAAATAGACGACATCTGAATGCCACAACCAAACAGAAACGGTGACTGAAACAAAACACTGCCATGTTGTCAATGAGCTAGACATCCGTCTGTGGTCAGTCCTCCCAGGTGTGTCCCTCGATTTGCTTCTTGTCCAGTGCTTTCCACCTCCTTTGCCAGCCTTTCTGGTCCAGCCCTTTTTACAGTCTTCATCAGCAACATGTAGCCATGGAGCTTGCCACTGGTAACATCACCCTTCTTTCTCACTGAAATATAACTTCTATATCAGTTCCCCTTCAGCAGGCTCTGGTAAAATGACTGAATCTGACAGCATACTTCCCAAGGGAAAGCCACAAGAGCCTCATTCCTTCATTTCTTTTGAATTCATTCATTCAACAAATATTTTATGAGCATGTACTGCTAAGGTACTGATGTGGAGCCTTCCTTTCCCACTAAGAGCGTTATGGAGGCAAGACCTCCCTTGTTTGATCTCAAAGAAATCAGTCTCTCTGGGGAATACATGCTGGCTAGAAGGAGGAAGGTAGGCTGGACAGGAAGCCGTTTTGGAGGAGGCTGGGCTTGCAGAGTCTCCTAACTCACTCCACACAGAAACTGACAACATCAACTTAAACTAAGGAAGACTGCTCACCTCCCTAGTAGTGGTGCTTTTAATTAGTTCATCTAGTCAAAAATAAGTTTCTACCTCCTCCTTCCATTCCTTCCCCCCCACCTAACAATGTGATTTGGGACAATTTCATTCTTTTTATTAAAAATTAATTAATTAATTTTTGGCTGCATTGGGTCTTCCCTGCTGCGTACGGGCTTTCTCTAGTTGCGGCGAGCAGGGGCTACTCTTCGTTGTGGTGCATGGGCTTCTCATTGCGGTGTTTTCTCTTGTTGCAGAGCATGAGCTCTAGGTGTGTGGGCTTCAGTAGTTGTGGCTCGTGGGCTCAGAGGCTGTGGCTCACGGCTTCAGTAGTTGTGGCACAGGGGCTTAGTCGCTCCGTGGCACGTGGGATCTTCCCGGACCAGGGATCGAACTGTGTCCCCTGTAATGGCAGGTGGATTCTTAACCACCGCACCCCCAGGTAAGTCCTGGGACAATTTCATTCTGACACAAAATTTCACACTAGTAAAAAGTCACAAGCAAAGCAGACTTCCACAAAAGCGAGAACTTGGTTATTTTTAATGAGTCTCCAGACTCCTCCTCTGGTTCCTGAACTGGGTGGTGATTACCCAGGTAAATGCATGCCCTGTTGGAAATCCTACCAGCCATTTCTCTCGGCCAATTCTCTGGAGCACCCAGTTGCTGGCTAGAGAAACATCTTTTCTTTACAGAACTGAGAAAGCTGGACAACGTTTTTAAGGTCATAAAGTTGGAACAGCTGCTTCCATACAGAAATGTGGAAACTGAGTCCCCATGAGCTTAGGCCTCCTGGTCACTGTCACACTTGTTTGTCACACAGTCTGAGGCCAGAGCTCTGTCTGAAATACTGCTGCTTCACTCCATCCTTGAAAAGGCTGTATCTAAAAATCTGTAGGACAAATGAAGGTGAACAAAGCTGACTGCCTCACATTCTTAATATATTACTCAAGTCTCAAGTCAGTATTCACATAGCGTCAATCATGTGATGACATTCTATACCACTGACAATACAAAGAACATTCAGGAAGCACCTGTTAGTCTTTTTTTGCACTTAAAATTAAACATAGAAGAACAGCATAATTCTTAGTTGCCTAGAGTTATTTTAAGTAAAGTGCTTTTTTAAGATGAGTGAATAATTTATCCACATCCTCAGGCTGACTTTGAAATCCACATCACCCCTAGATGTACTGGACCCTTTAATAGCAACAACAGAAAGAAAAAGCAGAGCCAACTGAGAGTTCTAATAGCTTCCATGGGTCTGCAACAAGCATATCCCTGAGTCTCTGCTTGTCATTTTGCCAGAGCAAAGAAAAAGGGAAGATTCGTTCTCAGTAAAAACCAAAAAGAAAATGGAGGCTCAGGGACAATAAGACGCACAAAAATCCGCTTTCCTAGAAAGTGAACTCAGAGGCAGAACTTCTTCAGATACCATTAGAGTAGAATAGACAATGATTTCAATCATTCAGCTCTTACTGAAGTGCATGGTGAAAGTCCAAGAGATTTTGGCCAACTCCAATGCTGGCTAAAATGGATTCATTCACAATTTGCCTGTCTATCTTTGACCTTTTAAGTCTCATTTTAATTTAACAGAATGAAGACTTGCATATAAATAACTATTGAGCATTCAGATGGATTTCTTCTAACTTCGTGTATATTACAAATTTTAGTTTCAAATAATTGTTTTTTACTCTAGTAGTGCCAGTGCTTACAGTTTATAAGTAACCAGTTTATAAGTTACTGAAGAACACTGGTTATACGATGACTTATCATTTCTGACTTTGATAACAGATCTAGATTTCATGGGAAGAGTGAAATAGAAGATACAAATTTAAAAAATTATGAAGATTATTTTATATTGACTGAAAATCCACAACATGAGAGCATAAACAATGTTTAAAGACATAAGATTTGTATTTAAGATTACATTGTAGGGACTTCCCTGGTGGTGCAGTGGTTAAGAATCCACCTGCCAATGCAGGGGACACGGGTTCGAGCCCTGGTCTGGGAAGATCCCACACGCCACAGCTTCTCAAGCCCTTGTGCCTAGAGCCTGTGCTCTGCAACAAGAGAAGCCACCGCAATGAGAAGTCCGCACACCGCAAGGAAGAGTAGCCCCTGCTTGCCGTAACTAGAGAAAGCCCTCACGCAGCAACAAAGACCCAATGCAGCCAAAGATAAATAAATAAGATATAAATAAATTTACAAAAATAAGATTACATTGCAGACAGCATGAAATACATATTATACTAGACACTAATGTAAAATGGATAAATTCTCTTATTGCGCTAAATATAACTTAAGTCTGTATTGTGTATTGTATTCCTATCCACGTAGACAATCCTCTTTTGAGTACTCAATGAACTATTTATTGCCCAAGAACTAATCAACCCAGCTGTCCAACTCACAATTTGGATACTGTCAGGGTGAACTTGTGGAAGGACATGTTTTCCAGGTGTCAGAAGGATTTAAAAGAAGAGGACTTGAACTTACAGTCAGAAGGACCTGGTGGCTTCTACTTTTGCATCTATGACTTAGCAGTCACGTGATTTGGGAAAATAAATGTTTTGAGTCTTGGATTTCCAATTTCAAATAGAGAAATAGGGAAACCTTCCTTCTCTTAATTCACAGGGTTAATAAGAGGACCAAGTGAAATAATGGATGTGAATCACTTTGAAAAGTGCATATGGAATGATTTCTCTCTCACACATTGCTAAGTAGATCCATCTCTAAAATTCAAGGAAAGAAGAGTATTACTGCCGATGTCCCTATTTTACCCATCTCCTCCTTCCCAACCCATTTACACTGTTGCATTAACAGGGTTAGAACTGTGCTCAATAAACAAGTCTTGAGACCCACTAATAAATTTGATTTTCAAAATAGAGATCATTACTTTCCGGAATTGTTGGATCCTACTGGGAGGCAGAGACAGAGGCCAGATAATTGCCATTTGATATTTATCTTGCCAAAATTTGGGGAAGAAAATTAAACATTTATATATATTGTGAATAAGTTATTTTATATTTTAGTTTTGTATGTTTTATTTAAGTTTCTTGAGCGAACTCTCCTTGTAGATTACGATTTTTCCCCTCTCTAAGCATATTTTTCGGTATATGGTCAGCTCAGGGAGTCAAGAAGCTAATAACCTTGGATTCTAAAAACAATGACTTTTGAGCTCTAATGGCTTGTTAGTTGAAGGAAGATTTCTTTCAAATTTGATTTTTTTTTCTTGGTAACAGCAGTTGCTGAATGAGAGGTTAGATCATGTTCTTCATTTATTTTCAGAATGACTTTTTTTTTTTCTGGAACTCTGAGTATTTATTTTTTTAACTGCTTCAACACCAATAACTTCTATCTTGTTTTCAAAGTCATGCTTTGCTAAAACCCACATTTCATTTGTTAGTGTATCAATCCTATACTGGCTGACCTGTCACTCAAATGTTCAAATAATTCTGTATCAGTCGAGGCTCTCCAATCTTTCCTCTGAGATCTGGCTTAACTTCAATGAGGGCGGACTAGCAAGATGGGTATCTGCCTTGCTGTTCAATTCTACTATCTTATTCTCAGTGCCTAACTACTGCAGGGGTAGGTACCTAGAAATGCAGAGGTTGATGGGTGGGAAGTAGAGGTAATTTCTGCACATAATGACAGAATGAATCAAGTTACTTTTGCAAGACATTTTTCCTTTCAAAGACATGTCTAGGATTAGAATCTAAATATTTAGTTTACACCCACGGCCATGTTTGATTGGATAGGAGAGAGGGAAGTTTATAAAAATGTGAAAAAGTCTCTAGTTTTCAGAACCATGAAGGAACTACTAGTATTGAATATTCTCAGAGGCTTTCTATAAGTAAGCGTTATCTCTATTTTTTGATATTCAGACTTGTTCTTATTTCCAAGGTAACTTAGGGAATTCTCAGCAGACTTATACAGAACAGCTCTAATCATCTCTTATCACTTGACTTCCCAAGAAAATCAGGTGATTTTGAACTCCAACTTTTTCAGTCACCGAGGAATTAAGAAATGAGCAAAAGTCATTGAGAATGAGTTTGTGGGAACATGTGTAATTATTATCAAGGACAGAAATGCAGGAGAGCAAAATTTGTCCTGGGAATTTGATCCTGACATTGTTAAATTGATATTGCAGATGGAGCCATGATTCACCGATTTTTTTTTTTTTTTAAGGATTAACCAATTACAAAGCCAAGGTCAAGAGGCCACTGCTAATTTTAGATTGATGTCCATCCTTTATGAAAATATTTCCAGTATCTTGTGGTTGCATAGGGATTATTAATTTATAAATGGTTACTAGTTTAAAAATAGTTCCTTAGATAAAATTTAATTTAGAATAAAACAAATAAGATATTTTAATGATGATATTGCTTTTTTTGTAATTCCATTGTTGGAAAAATATTAAAGAATACATTGATGTTAAATGACATCCTTGCTCAAAATTGTGCATAAGATAAGGTTGTATCTATTACATGACAGAATCCAAGCATGAACCATTCCTTAGAATTTCTGCTAATCTTCCCAGCTGCAGTTTTTTTGCTTTCCTGTTTCCTACTGTTCCTAACCTGTTATAATTTGCCTTAACATAGAATATCATCCCTTTAAGAAATTTATTTTTCACAATATGTTACTATCTCAATCAAAACTAATTTTTTGGAGGTGGCTAGTTCAGAGAGGACTAAACATTACCATATGAATGCTAATGTTTTTACCTATGGAAACCCATAATTCAAATTGGTCATGGAGGTAGACAGCAATCACTAATATTTGCTTTCTCAGGAGTCATGTGATCATCACTTCCTTGTCTATTGACTCAGTTTTTCAGATTAGTTGGTTAGGATGATGGTCTATCCCAACTACATATGCCACTAAAAAGCTCATACAAAGTCACACCTTTTTAGGAGATAATAATTGTCTAAAATGCAGGTTCTTATCAGAAATGAATAAGAGTCAGCTGTATTCAGTGATGTCTATCATTCAGAAGGCAGAATGGCTGAGAAAAAATTCCGAGGATTCTTTTCAAATTAAACACTTAAATGGGTTATGCAACCTTGACTTAAAAAGAAAGATAAAATAAAAGGGACTGACA
This sequence comes from Lipotes vexillifer, assembly GCF_000442215.2. Taxonomy (NCBI): domain Eukaryota; kingdom Metazoa; phylum Chordata; class Mammalia; order Artiodactyla; family Lipotidae; genus Lipotes; species Lipotes vexillifer. The sequence goes on along the minus strand of NW_006786698.1, from coordinate 208,705 downwards.
GATTTTTGAGAATCACCAGGAGTTTCCTACAGAGAATACATCCTATATACCAGACAACTATCTTTGGTTTTTAAAGTTCATACATTTCGACATAATTTCTACCACAATAAACAGTGTTATGTAGTGGAAAAAACATAAATTTAAAAAATCTAAACACTTTCTTTAAATTCTTGTTAAAATACTTAGCAGTATTTTGACGACTTAAGCAGCTGAACACGTTACTTATCAGAATCTCATTTTTCCCATCTGAGAAATGGGAATGTGACAAAGAATTCTAGAATTTAAGGGTTTACATGCGCTCCTTCTTTCCCT
>NW_006786698.1:143718-208359 GCF_000442215.2 Lipotes vexillifer | reverse complement strand
CTTTCCCTATCTCCTAAAGCAGAAACGTGCTAGTCTTCTGTTGAACTGGAAAAGGATATGTAATAAGAGGACAACTGGAGAAGACAAAGAAAGGCTTGCTCTACTAGAGAAGAATGAAGAAATCCTAGGGGTCATGACACTGGACTGAGGAGGAGACCAGAGAAGTGGCCGGAGAGGGGAGTGGTTAGAGCAGAGCAAGGCCAGAGGGACTGATGTTGGAAGAAAAAAGAAAGAGATTGGAAGTTTTGGAGATAACATAGCTTATAGAGAGAAGAATTTCTATAACATATGCAATGGACACCACCTATAGTCTGCACGAAAACTTTAATTATAGCTGTGATATTTTTCAATACCTTTAAAGACCAGTTTGAGTGCAGCGTGTGTGTGTGTGTGTGTGTGTGTGGTGTGTCCCTGTGAGTCATCTTTTTCTGGATGCAAATTTATCAAAATTGACTTTGGTTATGATCAAGTAGGGTCAAATGGACAGGTTAACAGGGATACTCCTCCCCTTGCTGGACTGCTATAACAGCTAGAATTATTTATTACATTGCCTGACCCATAGCAAGTGAGCAATAAATAGAAGTCATTTGCTGCATCCTAATGCAAAGAGTTGTTACAACAGACAATATTTCAACATTGAGTCATGCTTCCCAAGCCACGTGCTCAGGCTTCCAAATTGTATCAGGTGCTCTCAATAGATTACTGGAAAAGGTAAAGATCTCTCTAATGTTATTTAGGAATAAAAGTATTCACTGGCTCCCAGAGGGGTCAGACACTGACAGGACACATTTCATTAAACAATCTGGAAACATGCTGAAGTGAACTGAAAAGAACATGGAGGGTTGGTCAGGGCATTTTACTTAGAACAATGTTAGAATTAGGTCTTAATCACTTAATGCTGTTGCTGTGCTAGAAGTTGGGACACTTACCAGGGTAATTTTACTATTTTTCTCACAGTTATGGAGAATCAATACCTTAGAAATCCTGTGCTATTTAGAGGGGAATAAAATGAGTCAATTTCTTTGAAAACTGCTTCACTCTCATAATACATGATAATCAGCTAAGTGAATAGTGTCAAGTGTTGTGAGTGATTCTCCCAAAGCCAGTTATAAAACTGATTTTAAAACACTTAAAAGGTGTTGACACTTGAAAATGAAATAAAATTACCCAATGTATGAAAAGTGCTTACTGTAATGAATTGAAATCTAATCCAATATATTGATATTATTGTTTGATGCTTGACACTGACACTGTCTTTGATTTACTCATTGCCTTTCAAATTGGAGCGCTGAGTCCTGAGAATCTGAAATTTTGGGTTCTATTTCTAACTCCATTAATGTATCAGGTTGTAATAAGCAAATAATTGACGTGTGTTCCTGATACCAAAGCACTTAAAATATTTAATAAAATAGGTCACAGAAACATCTCATTAAACCAAAAATGATTGTAAAATGATATGTGTTTAAGGTAAACATTTAGAATATTATAATGATCTTTCACCATAAAGAAAAATGCTAAATAGAAGACCCAATATGACATTGGTTATAAAATACTTTCAAATGAATTAGCCCAGATGCCTGTGAATTTATTATCGAATATATACATGGACATGCAATTTTGATGATTAATGACATAATACGGCCCATTTCTCTTTCCTCCTGACCTGAAGAATTATCACACCATGTTTATGCAAACCACCGAGGCCAAGATCCACCTGCTCTCACATCATCTGGTGCTTCCAGGCTGTGGCCAGAGGCAGCTGGAAAGTAAGCTGACTATGGCCTGTCCTGGTGGCCGCCAACTGAAGGGCTTTATGAGCTTAGAGCATGCAAGCCTCATGCATGAGCTCAGAAAATCCTCCTCCAGTCTAAGGATTCTCGAATTTGAACTTGTAAGCTCTCCGGTTTTTCTATATTTCAAGAGGTGCTGTGGCAGCTGGTTTTTGTGTGAGTAGATGATGCATTCCACACTCTTATCTAAACGGGAAATACTCTCACCTCCTCCATCATCTGAATAAATGCACTCAATCAGGACATCTCTCTTTTATAGAGCTTTCCCAGTGGTGGTTCTAATGATCAGCCAGGTTTGTTAACAACATTTCTATTCTATAGCAGAGGTATGCAAAGGAGCTAGGGTTCTTCCCTTCCCCTGCATTTAAGTTGAGATAAGGACAGAAATTGAGAGTACAGGTTTAGAAATTTAATAGCAATTTGATAAGTACTCATAAATTTTGAATCTACTATTAGGTAGTGTTTTATAGGTCTTTATTTTTCTATTAATCCTTTTAACTACATTTGAAAAAAGTATTGGGGGAAAAAGTGAAATAGAGCATAAGCTGGGGTGGAGAGAGGATAAATGAGCAATACTGTTTTGAGTTCTACCATCTTGAATTATTTTTAATAAAAAGAATAAAATAATTTCAAATGATTCTGAAACTATCAAGTCAGTAAGTTAACTATTTTGTTCTTATGAAATATGTTTTAGCTATATAGACAGACACTAACCAATTCAGTCATTGACCAATGAAAGTTGTTACATTTCTATTTTTAGTGAAGCAGTGTCAATCCCATTCAAGGAAATCAGTTAAGAAAGTCGACACATTCTTTTTTTAATTTAATTAATTAATTAATTTTTAATATCTTTATTGGAGTATAATTGCTTACAACCCAATCCAAAAATGGACACATTATTTTGATGAATTTGATTATTATTTTGATTGACTTATATATTACAGTGGTTGAAAGTTGCCTGTGTAGACAGAGACAGCCTCCTAGGAGGCAGCTTTATTGGGTACAACTTCTCTTGTAGTTGGCATGCTAACAAAGTGTGTGAAATTTGAGCATTACTCCATATATGAATATTTATCTAAGCCTTTGGCATCATCCAAATGTCTGAGGCTCTAATTAAGAAAAATTGTAATGTCACTCCCAAATTTTGACATGTTTTGAAAACACAGTCAAAACTAATATATCAACAAGGTATGACAAAAAGTTGCTATATATGGGTCTTCTCAAACCAGCTGGAGAATATTTAAGTAACTATATTTAAGTAACTATATTAGGACATGAAGCTTAAAGGCTACATGAAAAGTACATCATTAACGTGTAGATCTACTCACATTAAAATAGCACAATTTATAAAAATATCCTTAAAGAGATTTTGAGAATTTTGTGTCACAAGGTAAGCTTAAATAGCATTTTACTTGTTACATAACACCTACTGCTGAAACATTTTACAAGTATATCATTTCACTTGATGCCTTAGCTATTTTGTTTTCTAACTCCCATTCTGTAAGCTTCACTATGGTGGACGCTTGCTCTTCTCATCGAAGACATTTTCCTATTTTCATCTCTGGATGTGCCACACATCTTCGAGTTGTGCAATTAAGACTTCAGGGCTAATAGGGATGCCTAGCCATGCTATAGGACAGCTCAGGTCAAGGCTTAATAGCCAAAGCTTGTTTCTGGGTCCCCATCAGTGGGCTCCATTTTTGGTGACGCCTGAGCTATGTCCTCAGGCATTACATGGGGGACGCCAGTCAGCACCTCTGAGAGCCTTATTTTCCCGTCTTCCTTCCTTGGTTCTGCTGCCCTGTGCTTAGTGTTCTTTGGCAGGATTTTCTATCAGATTCATCACAGACACCGATTCCCTTGTAAGGAATCATCACACTGATCGTAAGCCCTAAAGCTCTCTTCAGAGGTGACTTTGGGTTCATAAGGCTAGAGGCTTTTGGCAACCAAATCCAGATAGCTACCACAGATGTTCCTGAACTCCCAAGGCAAATATACAAATTAACTGCTTATGAGAAAGAATGAAGTTAAAGATATGTGTATATGCATTCTGTAATATCTAGCTATCAATTGATAATCTATTTATTTGACTTTTTATAATAATCTCCCCCTTTGCTCTTGCCTATAAGATATGTATGGATTTATCTACCTATAATATATATAATTGATATATATTACTTATAATTATTACATATTACTTATAATTAATATATTATATATAATTATTGTGTTTCACAAAATAATTTCAATGGATAACTAGCTTAACTAGTGGCTACATTGCCTGGAGATCTCTAGCACATGAATGAATAAAAGACAAAAAATAGTGGACTGTATTTTCTTTTAAATTATCTTTCAGCTGTGCCACATACACACACATACACACGTACACACACACAAAACCCAAGTAATTCAGCATTACGGACCACGCTAAAGTCTACTGAGGATCATGGACTATCTCCAGCGGGATCCTTCATCCTGCTGTGGGTGGCACATTCATTTATATCCTATTATCGTCCACAAATGATACAGTACGATTTTAGAATGGTTGCTCCATTTGTCAAAAATGTGAATATCAACATATTCTGTCAGAAACTGTGATGACTACAAATTTAAATAACTTTATTAAAATCCAAAACGTTGGGAAAATAATTGTTGTGAATATTAGTTTGTGGGAAGTATTTTAGAACAGTAGGAGCCAGATTTCCAGTATATGCTTTGCAATAAACTATGTACCCTTAGGTAAATGATTTACCCCTCTCTGCCTCAATTTCTCCCTTTAAAGAATAAAGGTTTTGTAGCAAGTGAACTCTATGCTACCTTCCAGCTCCAAAATAAACTCTGCTAGAAATAAATGACATGTCCTCATCTAACTATTGCACAAAACACCTATTAAGTAAAGGTTTTTAAGATGGACTACCAATAATTACCTTTGTTCAAAGAAGCCAGAAATCATAATGGAACAGCAGAGAGGAAAATACTATTAAACCATTTATGACTCAAAGTATACAAATCATCAGAATAAGCCTGCATTCTTGAACTATGTATGCCAGGTGAGACAAGCACATAGCATGTGTGTGTATTGTTATCTGTGAAAGGGAATAATGATGGAAGTAAGTCATGCTTTAGCTACAGCAGAATGGAGACATCCAAAGGATAGAGAACAACCCATAATTCTCCAGAAGATTCCTATAATAGTAAGGTTTTACTAGGATTCATCCACTTTCCCTCTTATTTATTGAGACATGTATTTCAACTGTATTTGTAGCAGTTACAACTCTTTAAAACCAAAGACTATACATAAAACACAGTCTTGCTGGAGTGATAGAATGACTTTCTAGGATACATTCTTCTTTAATCAAAACCCTTTTCATTTAAAGAATATTACATACCAAAGATCAAAAATTATTTCTTTTATCACTCTACTTGATCTGGTATGTTCCTGTGAACATTAAATGCTATTTTATAGTGGATAGTACAAGAGACATTTTAAAATTTAAACAACCTTTTAATTTTAGAATAGATTTAGATTTATACCCCTATTTACCCCTCCCCGTTTCGACAATTGCTATTGCTAACAACTTGCATTACTACAGTACGTTGTCACAATTAAGAAACCCACACTGGTTAAGTGCTATTAACTAAAGTCCACACTTTGCTTAGATTTTATTGTTTTTTTCCCTGTCTATTTTCTGTTCCAGGGTCCCATCCAGGATACCACCTTACATTCAGTCATCGTGTATCCTTAGGCTCCTCTAGACAGGGGCGGTTTCTCAGATTTTCCTTGTTTAGATCACCTTGAAAGTTTTGAGGAATATTAATTGCTATTTTGTAGCGTGCCCTTCAATTTGGATTTGTCTGTTATTTTTCTTGTGGTTAGACTGAAGTTAGGGTTTTGGGGAGGAAGACTACAGACTACAGTAAAATGCCATTCCTATTATATCTTATAATGGTACATTCTATCAGTAGGACTTATACTGATGATGTGAACCTTGATCACATGCCTGAGGTAGTGCTTTTCTTAACTTAAATGTAAGTTATAACTTAAATGTAAGAATAACTTAAATGTAGGTTATTCCCTGCTCCTTCCATACTCTACTATTATGAAGGAAGTCACCAAACACAGCCTATAAGGGGAAGGAATTACACTTCACCTCCTTGAGTGGCGTGTATCTACATAAATTATTTGGACATCTTCTGTATAGGAGATTCATACAAGAGACATTTTAATATCCATTTTCTAGACTACCATGGAATGTTGTAAAACAAAACAAAGATTTTTTTTTCAAAATCTTTGAGCTATGAATGACATAGTGCATCAGGGAGATGGAGAATTTTTCTTGGCCTTACCATTCCAATTTTATGACTGGGATTTTTCAATCCTTTTTCAAACTAGTCACTTTCAAAAGGAGACCATTAATTATTCCACATCAATTATTATTTAACTAGAGTTATATTATGTAATTGATATTCAAGCTATTAACTCCCCATACTTACAGTGGCTGAAGGACTGCAATGAGAGATCTGTGGAAACATTTATACGTCAGGATGGGGGGGACTATGGACAGATCCGGACAAGAGGAGTAAGAAGGGGATGTTGTAGATCCACTTATCCAATTACTATGACCTATCCTAGTTTTGCATAAAACCAGCATATTTCACACTTATCTGAGGTTAAACAAATACATACCTTGGTTTAGTAGAAATTATTTTCAAACATTAGTAATGGATTTATGTTAGTTCATTTTATCCTTTAGAACAATACCAAAACTTCTTAAGGGCCTTTGTAGGTAGAGTTCTGAGCTTGATGCAGGGTATCTACTTTGTTTCTTTAGTAGTATCTAATACTTAGGAACATAATTACTGAAAATTTAAAAACTATGCCAGAAATCCGTTGTCAAATGTCAGATGGAAAAATGGTCTGAGAATCTGTGGTGAGAATAATCTCCAAAGGTTATGATGGTCTCAAATGGTTCATGAAGGAACTAAAATGTGAGCTGGACCTTGAAGGCATTACAACTTTGGCTAAAGGTAAAAACTAGCACAGTGCTTGAAGATCAGAAAGTAGACCTCTTTAGTTGGAGCAGTTTTAGCATAATAGATCAGAAAGGTGACTGGAAAGTTGGTAAGTGCAGTAGACTTTGGAAGTCCTTGAATTCAAGGGGAAATATTTTGTAAATGGGTAGAGACTAAAGGTTTTAAAGATGAGCTGTAATTTATTTAAATAATATATTGATATTAACCTTTGCTGATATGAAAATAATGAATATTTACCAACAAAAATATAAAACACAGGGAAGTAAAAAGAGAATAATATCATCTGTCAACTTTTCATCTGCAAACTACTGTAAATGTGTACTTCATATCTTTCAGGGGAATGTGTGGTGTGTGTGTGTGTGTGTGTGTGTGTTGTGTTTGCATATGCATTTATTCTTAAGACATTATTATATATGACTATATAATAGCTTATCCTATATCTTCATTTTATATTGCCTGTGAGCATTTTCCTCTCTCATGACTATTCATAATTATTTTAGTGTTATTCTGCTTTAGAGGTGACATATAAAAAGCACATATATATATATATATAATATTCAAATGTGCATTTTGTTCCATTTGTTTATTTTCATAACTGATATATTACATCTTAACTTTTAATCATATTTTTCCTATTATTTTATGCTTCTTTTCTGCATCATCCTCCCACTAAATTTCAGTAATCTTCCATATCTTTTGTTTTTGTAGTAGTTTGAAAGGACTATATGATCTTTTTATTTCAGCTAGTGGGCACTTTCATTTTTTGTTGATATGTCACAACTAGCTTTGTGACATGGCTTTTTATTGAAAGAATACAGGATTTTACAACGAGGATATTATAACAATTTTAATGTTACATCATCAATTGTATTAGGATGTTAAAAATAACTATTTAGCTTACGTTTAAGTGATTTACAGGCTTATTGTCTGTACTTTACAACTTACTTGGATGTGAGCCTATTTGTTTTATTTATTTCTCTGTAGCCATGTTACATGTCCACAGGTATGGATATTTGATATATTTAAAGAATGTGGACATAGCTTTAATTTTTTACCTTAAAAGAAATAACGATGCACTGAAATCATAGAGAAAATTTCAGAAATATAATTGATATTGGTCCAATTATTGCATAGATTTAGCAAGAATCACCATTTTCCTTGCCTTCCCTCTGTTTTTTAAAAACGAACTTAAAAAAATATGACTTAATCCCCACATTACATACATCAAGTGTTCTGTTTGATATGCCCATCGGACAGTTAAGCGGAATTCAGAGGAGAATTTTCAGCCCGAGGCTGAGAGTTTGTGCAATATTTAAAGCACTAAGACTGGATAAGATCACCCGGAGAGTGAATGCAGATTAAAGAGAGATGAGGCCCAGGGTCGGATAGCTGCACAACTCCAGCATTTCTTAGAAAGGGAAAGAAGAACCAAGAAATGAGATTAAAAGAGGTGCTAGTCAAATAGGCTAAAAACCAGAAAAGTGTCGTGGCATGGGAACCAAGTACAGAAAGCCTTTTGTAAGGAGGTAGTAAGTTAATGTGTCAAAAGCAACTATCAGATAAAATGAAGGCTGAGAATTGACCACTGAAGTACGCAGGGTTGATGTTACTGGGGACCCAGGAAAGAGAACTTGCAGGAGCAAAGTGGGCTTAAAAGCCGGGCTGGGGCTTCCCTGGTGGCGCAGTGGTTGAGAGTCCGCCTGCCGATGCAGGGGACACGGGTTCGTGCCCCGGTCCGGGAAGATCCCACATGCCGCGGAACGGCTGGGCCCGTGAGCCATGGCCGCTGGGCCTGCGCATCCGGAGCCTGTGCTCCGCAACGGGAGAGGCCACAACAGTGAGAGGCCCGTGTACAGCCAAAAAAAAAAAAAAAGCTGGGCTGTAGATCATTGTAAAGCAATTATACTCCAAGAAAGATGTTAAAAATATATATATCAAGAGAGAAAATAATAGAAACAAACATTTTGAGGAGTTTTTCTATAAAGGGTGACAGCTGGGGAGGGACTTTTGATCAAAGAAGCTTTTTCCCTAAGGTGGGAATATTTCAGAACGTTTGTATGCTGATGGGAACAATCAATTAATTGGTGCAGGAGAAAAATGAGCAAGGACTTTGAGTGCATGAGGAGTGGCATACAGATTAAATTGCTGGACTTCAATAGTGTCAGGGACAGTTCACCCACTGAAACAAGAGTAAACAGAAGTATATGGGTAAAGTGAAGAAAGGTTGGTAGATTTGTGGTGGAATAATTAGAAAGTTATCATCTGATAGCTTTTCTTTAAAGGATATAAAAGTCAAGGTAATCAGCTGAAAGAGTTAGGATGGGGGAGGAGACACTTGAGGTTTGAGGAGAGAAGAGAAGTTATCAAACAGTCATTTCACAGTGTGGGAGCATGGACTGACAACAGAAATGCAGGAGGATTTCTGGGCAATGCTGAGTCATAAATCTGTGGCCATAAATTTAACATCAATCAGTACAGCTGTTGGTTTTCTTCAACCATGTTCACTGCTCACTGTAGGCTGGCAGTAGGAGGAGAGATGGATTTTTAACTAAAGCTCAAGTTTGACAGGTGAGGTTGATAAGGGAAAAAAACAGGCAAAGAACATGAGGGAGTAGGCAAGGGAGTGACAATTATAATGGTGAGTCATGTAATCTAAGCTATGTATAAGGGTAGTAAGGTTAAGTGGGGGTGAGGGGCAGTAAAACATTAATAGTGTCAATGAATTGCAGGTTCCTATGAGACTGAATAATGGCTAAAATTGGGCTCACAGAAGGAAGGTGGAGAGGTAATAAGCAGTGCTCAGACAGTGAAATATTTGAAATTGAGATTTTAGAGATGTTGCCTATAATGATTGGGATTGACCAGGTCTAGGAAGACCCTGGAAATGGGTTCATAAGGTGGGATAGAAGAGCTATTCATTAGAAGACATGACCAAGGATCTCAGTGTTAGATGGAAGACCCTCCTGGACTCACCAAGGATGATGAAAGACTTAGCGTAGTTGATTTCAACCAGTGATGACTTTGGGAGTGAAGACAATGTTACTTGGCACTACAAAGAAGGATGGTGGATGTAATCAACAAAAACCACATGCTTTGATTAGTTTGTTTCAGAAGAGAAAGGAATGGGTTGTTTATAGAAGCTGAGGTTATTGAGGATGTGTGACATGGTAGACTTAGTCCTGATTGCTTTTTAGGGGAAGACGGATGGCCTCCCTTTTGAGGCCAGTCTCTGGCATTTTATAGTGGCGACTGGGGTAGTGTTGGTCATATTGGTAGCACAATAAGTGAACTCAAGTACTGCCATGAGCTGTGTTCAGTCCAAGGAGATAGGCAGCTCCTTTAAACTGAGTTCATCAATGGATAGCCCTGCACAAGAAAATGACTGCCTTTATTAAAAGTGACAATAAAATAATCTTGATGGCATGGTGTCTCTTCTCAAATTTGGGGGTCAGCAGTCTATTTACTTAGGAAAGGCACTTTTGCTGCTAGCTTGATTTGCTCTTTGGGATTTTACTGACATAGTTGAAATTTAGCCAAGGTAATGGAGCATTTCAAATTCAACTGGAAGGAAAACAGCTGGAGGGCTGCCATGAAAAGCTTTCTAGAAGAGAACAACAGGGTGAAGGTGAAATAGCCTGGTGTCTTTTACATTCCAGTAATTCAGATACTCCGTTTCATTGCTTGAATAAGCCACTAGGAGAACCTCTTTCTCACTTAAGCTCAAAAGTAGACACCATCGAATCACAAATTTTAGTACAACTAGGGCTTGTGGGAACCTAAGAGGGGCACATAAGAAAGGAGACAGAAAGCATGGCCCAGACTTAGTTTCAAAATGGGTCCATGTGCTCCCAGATAATCATTCATAGCACACATTTGCTGGACACCACCTTCACTGAAGTCCCTTGTTTGTGAAGGCTACCAACAGCCAAGGAGGAAAACTATTAAGCAGAGAATTTGTCCAAATATTGTTTTTAGGAGACATCGACTCATAATATTTACCTTTCCTGCACTGAATTCTGTATTAGTTGCTAGTAGAAAAAAAAAAAAAAATCATAGGAAGGGATTAGTTACAGAGGTTTATAAAGATGTTTGTCAATTTGAAGGTCCCCTGAATCCTATAGCTTTATTCTCTCATGTGCCACATAGGCCAATGTTAAGGGACACTGAAGTTGAGAACAGTAGTCAAACTGACACAGGGGTTATCATTATGTAGAAATACATAATACTACCAAAGAGTTGGCAACAGAAGAGTGGAAAAGTTTTGTAATACTGTAGCCATGGTTGCATAGAAGGGAGCTATCATTTCAGGGCAGTTTGCATCATCTTTCTGTTTCATTTACTTGTTGTAGGTTATCTCATTAAGGTGAGCCAATTTCTGTTCCATGTTCTGGAAGGTGCTGGCTAGTCTGAGTATATTAAGATGGAGAGAGTCCAAAAAAATAGAAAATATAGACTCCTATGACAATTTCGTTTCTTTTTAAATGATATATAATACCTTACATGGCTATGAATTAATGTTTTGCCCAAATTGTATATTTAGATTGATTCAAGGACCCCAAACTAAAATAGCTCATTGCTAAGGACCTTCTAAAATGTCATCAATTTGTTTTCCTTATAATGAATCACTTTTAAAACCTCTTCTACATATGTAACAAGTTTTCCTTTCCAATCTAACCTCTAAATCATTCTCCACAGCTAGGAAAAATTGAAAATTTAATTTTATATTGCAATTGAGAGTCCAATTCTATGACTGCTGTCGTTTATAAAGAAGCTTTCCTGATCCAATTTAAAGAGCCATGTTTGTATAAACTACTGTGAAAATCATTCTTCCTTCCCTGAGGGTCTGAGAGTATTAGAACAATGTTTGTCTTTGTAGCAGAAAAGTAATAAAATCACAGAGAAAAGTAAGTATATCTGAATTGTTGTAATATGTTATTGTGTAGCACAATAGTAAAAGCCAGAGCTACATTTAAAAAATGTATTTATTTTATCACTTTCCACAATTAGGTCACAGCAATTCTCTGTGATCAAAACAGATGGATAAATACCCCTTTTCTACAAACCTGTCTGCCCCTTAGCATCCATTACTTGCCCTATTTCACAGATATGCCATACATTCATTCATTTATTCATTTAATAAATATGTCCTTATATTTCCTGTGAGTGTGGCAGTTAATGTAAAGATGTATTAGGCATTGTCCTGATGTTTACTTAATTAAGGGTCTCTGTGGAAGAAAGACACGTACACATAATTATAATAAGACAATGCAGAGTGCAATTAATGCTGCAGTAGAAGTTTAAGCAAAGAACTATAGGAACATAAAAAAAGAAGTCAATTTGGGCTTCCCTGGTGGCGCAGTGGTTGAGAGTCCGCCTGCCTATGCGGGGGACGCGAGTTCGTGCCCTGGTCTGAGAGGATCCCACATGTCGCGGAGCGCCCGTGAGCCATGGCCCCTGGGCCTGCGCGTCCGGAGTCTGTGCCCCGCAACGGGAGAGGCCACAACAGTGAGAGGCCCACGTACCCACAAAATAAAAAAAGAAGTCAATTTGACCAGGGGGAAGATGGAAAAAATGTTTTAGGGTCAGGTGGCTCCCTGAACTGGGCCCTGAAACGTGCATAGAGATTTAAAAAATTTAAAAAATATTCGACATATTTCTAGAACACATACTAGACTGTAAACAGCAATTACCTGAGAGGCTAGTGGTAGAATTGAAAATGGAGGTACGGGAAGCAGGAAGCAGTGACGAAGACATGCACATATTTGCATTTCTGCTCTGTTTCAAATATGCTTGAATTTATTTATTTACTTTGTAAGGGCAATTAAAAATATATAGGTATTTTAGAAAAGTTGAAAAAAACACATAAATGTATAAAGAGGCAATAGAAAGCATCGCCACTCCCACAATCATGAAAGAGGAGTGGGATCTGAATAGGTACAAATGGATGAAAACCATATCTGGTCAAGGAAACCTTGAGTTTTGAGGGAAAACAAAAATCTCATGAGTTCCACCTTTCTGGCATGTGTTTCCTACCAACGTTAAATTCACGTATCACTTGCTGTGACGCTTTCACAGGCCCAGTTCCATATGGAGGGCTAATGCACACCTAGCAACCTCGTTAGAAATGCGGTGTCCCTGAAGTCAGGAGTCTTGTTTTTGGCTGTTTTGGGGATGCCCTTGAGGCGAGTCCAACTAACATGCAAGAAGAAGTTATAAAAATACGACCCTTGAAATGTTTTATTGATTTCCAGGAATGAGGCCCCTAATGATTTGCTTGCAACATGTTTTATAGATGTTTTTATTAAAGTTGATTTAATTTCCCCCAGTTCACGTGTTCTTGCTAATTGAATCATTTCCCTCAGTTCCCAGAAGGCCATAGACTAGAGAATTTATCGCATACTGCATAACAATATATATTAGAGTAAATATATCGATGTACCTTCTCTGCCAGCACGTTGTGCAGAGCTGATAAAATGCCACCATAATAACTCAGTGAATCTGATGTATTTCATTATATTATCACGAGCTCTATTGGTTACGAAAGTTAAAATGGTCCGTTGCTGTTATTATTGAATTAAAGTCAAATATTTTATGTGCTCTTAGGTATCGAAAAGAGACATTACCTTCTAAAAATTGATTCTGGAGGGTTATTTGGGGGTTCAGCTTATTGTTCTTCTGACAACGAATAAGATGTCAATAGAAATTGAAAGACAAAAAAAACTCAGATCCCTATTTTGAAAAAAAGAAGCACATCCAGCATGAATGTCGTGGCATTTAAAAAACAAGAAGTAGGACAATTATAAATTTAGGTAAACATTTTTCTACAATAAATAATTATCAAAACTTGATATTTAAGGGTTTAATTAAATCTTTCCCCCCTACAATAAGTTTCATTTCTAAGTCATTTATTTTATTGGTTTATAGGACACATGATATTTTCAAAAATAGAAAAAAAATCAAAATTTGAGACTGTTTTTATCAAGTTTCTCAAACTAATTAAATCAATTTTCTTTTGGGGTGCATGGGGATACTGAGCGCTGTATTTCGATTCCTTTGTTAGGTACAATCAGAACAAAAGAAGATAATAAGATATTTTCTTTAAATTTTTACTGTAAGGTAACGTTTATATCCTTGCATTTTTACTTTCAAGTATAATCCTCCTTCTGTATATGAGAAGACAACTTCAGGAGAGTTTAAGGGAATTATTTTCCCCCAAAGCCATATAAAATTCATAGTTGGGATTCATTTCAAACATTTTTATTTAAGATCCATTTTTTCTTCTATACCGTGTTTCTAAAATGTACAGTCAATATTGATTAGTTGAATTCTGAAGTGAATCAGAATCAGAAAGTAATGTTGGGTGAATTGTACATAAAAATTCATAAAAGACAATGAATAGATCACACTCATATGTCAGCATGGTAAGAAGCATGATCTAGTGAGAATCTGTTGGGTCAAGAAAAGGCAGTGACTTCTGTTCTCCTGTGGAGAAGGCTTTAGAGACCTTGGGAAATCCCAGGATTATGAGGGGAGATTATTTGTTAAAGGAGAATAAAGGACAGAGAAGAGGATGCAAACATGCTTGTCTAGACTATGAGTATTAGAATAACACAGTAAACACAATTATGTTATAATGAGGTTATTAACATGGGAAAATTGAAAACATTTCTAAAGGAGAAATCAAACAGGATTGTGTGCATAGAAACAAATGTAAGAAGTCTCAATATGGTTTTGCTGAGGTAGTGTGGGTCAACAGGGCATTTATGATAGGTTTTCTTTTTTCACTCACTAATTTAGAAAATGATTACTGAATGGATAAATGGCATTACACAAGGCACATGGTGTTTACTTGCATTAGTAAGTAAAGACTGTATAATGTTAATGTTGGAAAATTATATGAAGGGTGTAGAGAGATTTGTGAGTCAATTCAAATCTTGCAAAAGTATGAATTCTCCAAGTGTGTGTGTGTGTGGCCCCCTGGGGAAAAGACTGGGATTTCCTGCCAGATACTTAATTGTGTCCTCAGAATTGTAAGCAGGAATTTTGAATTTATTTCACTTAACACCAGCTTCTATTATGCTGATTTAAGATTATACAGTCATAGAATTCTGAATAAAAGTTAGTGCCCTGAAATAAAATAAAATCATTCCCAGAAAGTAAGGTAAGAACTCAGAAACTAATTAAAATTCTGGAGACTCAAAGGGGGTAAGTCTCATGCCTTGGTTCCTTTTATGACTTAGGCTCAGAATCAGAAAATCTCAATTTCTATTCTGGAGCTCTAAGTTTTAAAAGTTATTCTCCAAATCACAGTTTACACATATAATTTTAAAGTTTTTTTCAAGTGATAGCTTGAATTTGTACAGAATAGCAAATAAACATTCAGGGAAAGATTTAGGAGGTGTCACAGAGTCTGGGAATTTATCCTATCTAAAACTAACAGTAATACCAATAGTAACTAACAAAAGATAAATGCCCTTTAGCCTAAAACATAGTTCAAGATAAATTATAATTATACCTCATTAATTTAGAATGACTAAAGAAGGAAATCAGGAATAAATGAAGATTGTTAAGTATTTAAAAAAAAATACAAGTTCCAAGTCATACTAGAGTGTGAGGTCCTCAAAGAGGGGTATAGTATACAACAGCTTTGAATACACTCCCCCCAAAATGTTGAATACATTCCCAAAAATGGGGATACATTGAATATACTCCCCAAATAAGTAAACTTTATTAATTATCTCAGGATAATTTGGTACCCTAAACTGGCTAACCCAAGCAATTTGTTGGCAAGAAAGCATCTCTTATATTTTAAGTTTCATAGAATACACATCAGGATATTGACTGGTTCTAGTATTATCAGAAAAATTAAGAACTATACTAAAATTGTCAAAATAAATAAATAAACTACATCCTGAAATGAAATATCCATTTTTTAAAATATTTGTTTACTTACTTAGTAACTTGCAAAAATTCAGCAATTGTCTCCCTGTCATTAGTGTGAATTAACAAAGCCCTACTGGAATAGCAGTTAGGATGGTAATTATGGAAAATGGAGTGACATTTCTAAACAAATGGAGGTTATGTACATATTTAGTACAGCCTGAAAACTGTTTAAAAGTAAAAGCACTTTAATATATATTTTAAAAGCTAGCATGGAACTGAAGCAAAAACTTTTAAAAGCAATGTAATTGTTGCATATTTTATTTCACTACCAGGCTGTACTCCTATTTCTCAGCTCTTACTGCCTTATTATTTTTAGTACGTTTTGTTAGTTGTCTTCTGACTTTGGCCTTTGAGGACATTAGCTGAATTTCTAAGTTTTGTAATTTCAAACAATACTGATTTTCAAATTTTTTCTGATGAAACTTCTATACTTTTCATATTTCACTCTTCCTGATGCAACACCTTTTTTTGGCTTACTAAGAATAGCAGTATTTTTACTTCTCATTGAGGTGTTTCAAAATGTTGAATTGGTATACTCTGGATTATGATTACTTTTATGTAAAAATCATGTCAGCTTAAAAAAATCTGTATATATATATATATCTATATCTTAAATCACTTGTCCATGTAAAGATACACAAACATACATACACAGACTACTACCTAATCAGATAAAATCATTAGTATTTTAAATATTTATTTACTCAACAAAATAAGACTAATTTGTTCTGAAATGTCTGGAAATCTGCTTCATTATTCAAAGCACACATAAAATTTTGTCTCCCTGGATTTTTGCACAATACTCTTTAATGGCAGAAACCAAGCACAGTTATAATAGAGCAGTAATGTTAAAGAACATAGATTCCAGTAACTGAAGTTACTATCTAACGTCAATAGCACAATCACAGTACGGTTTACCATACCTGAAGTGTTATGGGCTCAATTTAAAGGACAGACGGTGACTTACAAGTATTTCACTGCTTCTCCTTTAACAATTTATTAAACATTATGGGTGAGTCAGGCTGTAAATGTCATGCCCTGGTCACCTTAAAGATACAAAATTCAAAGCCAGGTTTGATGCCATGTGATTTTATTTTCTCGTTTTATATTCAGACCAGAATGTAATATTTGGGTCCAGTTTGGATTATAATTAATTTTTTTAAAATAAATCTTTCTCAAAACACTATAACTAATGATGTACTTACAATAAGTCAAAAACTCTTTGGGGGTATTAAAAAAAAATGAAGATGATCAGAATCTGCACACAGTCCTACAGGGCTGGTGCTCTTTCTGAGACCTGAAAAAAGGATTACAGAGAACTGCCATTTCAGCTGACTCTTCTGCAGAGGTTTGAATGTGCGAGAGAACATCGCACCTGTGGGGCACTGCAAACAATTTAGCATGGCTATAGTTCAGAGTGAGTATGAGAGCATGATGGAGAATCAGTCTGGAAATCAAGGCAATGTCCAAATCATGAAGAACTTGTGTAAGTACAGCGGCCATACATCTCAATTTTCTCAGGACAATAGCACTTTATACTCATTATCACAAAAGTAATGAGTAGCAGTTCCTCCTTTCACTCAAAAAGATGAGATAAATGCTATGTCCACTCTACTTATAAGCTATAGTAAAGGTTTGGTGGTTATCCTATATGCAGTAGGAAGCGTATATTAATTCTTTAGAGAAAAAAATTCTGTTTTCTCTGAAGAATTAATAAATCAGAGCCTTGAACTTTAGAACTTTATAGACTAGTGGGAGAGATCAGATATGTAGACATACCTGTAAAATGAGATGGGAAGTAATTTGCTTCATAGAAGAACTATGGCAGTTCCAGGCTAGCCATTTCTTCCCCTTACATGAATCACGGAAGACTCTATGCAAGATCTATCATTTGAGGAGACCTCGAATGAAAGCTAGGGATTTGGACCTACATTTTCTTTGTATCTAGTGGTCCAGACAGCTCAAATTTACATATAGGAATAATTCACTAGTCTGGTTAACTATTATAAGAGTTATATATAACTATTATAAGAATTTAAAAAACAGTATTATATTAGCAAGCACACAATAAATTGGTGTCTTTGAAGATGTAAGTGCTGAAAATGAAGATCCATGGAGATTGTAAAGCTACAGTTTACACCATAGTATCCCTAATTAGACAGTCAGATTGGTGAAATCCATATATACTCAAATCACTTCCTGTGTCAAGTCTTAGAAAAGTGCAGCTGTGCAGGCAGGAGAAATAAATTAGCATCAATGATTAGGTTTATGATCCTACCAGCATTGCTGATGAAGAGGGGAGAAACAGACGGTAGTAAACCCTCTGAACTGTGTATCTGTTGCAAAATTTACAAGTGTTCTTGGCAATCAGGGTTGTTCTCCACCCTTCGAATTGTCCCTGTCAATAAATTATTTTTTCATGGTCCAGTCTAATATAATAATTCATGAAAACATGCCAGGTCTAGCTGATGGTTTGTAGCACCAGAACTCTAAGCCTTGCCAGTTTAGGATAAGGGCTATTTGGCTTCCCTCAGCTTTGCATTTGGCTTTGTGTTTTAAATCCATTTATACACACAGCCTGCATTTAAAAGGCACTTCCTGGTACTCTAGAATCCAATGAATTGGAGACTGTTTTATCCTCCTCATCTGTATGGTTCACCTACATAGGCTCTGTTTTTTTTCTGTCTCTGGTGCTTCAATTTAGGCACAATCGAGTGAAAAGCAATAAGAATTCGGAATAAAAGTAAAAAAGACACGTTATGTCTAAGTAACGAAGGCAAGAAGCATTACTGAAAATAGCAGAATACAAGGAATCCCTTTATTATTTAGTATATCCACTAAATGAGCACTTTATAGAGATTTGCTTTATTATTCACGAAACCAGCAGTAAATTTACCAGATTTTAGAGACACAGAACCTGAGACTTAACCCAATGTGATTTCTCTAATGTTACAAAGCAGCTCTATCAAATTGGGATTTAGAACATAATGAACCTGAATATTTATCACTTTTATTTACCCTCTCTGGTCCAGCACAGATGATTCTTAGTACCGTTATTCTAACTTATGCTGAACAACCACTTTTGCTAGGATTTGCAGCAGTGTTTGAAAGTGAACCACTTACGTGGCAATCATAACAAAGCACATTAGAGCAATTCATTTCTAAAAGCAGAAGAGGATGCGAAGAAGTCTTGTTTACCCTTCTGCTTCTTTCCAAAGATCACTTTACATATATTATCCCATTGATCTTTCAATTTCTGTATCCTGGAGTGAGTAACTAAGGTAATTCCCTTAGCTAAAGCCTGATGAGATTAAGTGATTCACTCATGGTCATGCCGTAAGTCCTGGGTTGAGGATTCAGTCTTTGTGCATTCTGTTCTAATTCTGTACCCTACCCTGCGTCCAATTGGGTAGATTAACTTGGATTTTAGAATAGTGCTTACACAAGGCCTTTTCTGAAAAGTCCAAATGAAAGCAAACATAGAGGACTACAGCAGAAAATAATTTCACTTCCTAACAGGTTGGAGACAAGAAGGGCAAATGGAGCTATAGTAGAGAGTGATCAGGAAAAGTGACAGGTGGAGTCCCAGACGAAAGCTGAAATAAATCAAAGTGGAGGCTGAGACTAGAAAGGGTGAGTTGTAACTTTGTGAAATGCAATTCCATTATCGTTACGATTTTACTTTTTCATAGAATAATAGAGGTGGACAGCACCCTGAGAGATCGAACTTGCCTTCAGGCAGCTAATTAGCTGATGATACAGGACAGAGGGATGTCAAGATGCATCTCAGAAAATAGGGCTTCCTTCCAATTTACCTAATAGATTATTCTGCTGTTCTACTACCCCATTAGAAGTACACTTTAGGTGTCCTTATGTGTATATGTGTGCATACATATACAAACCACACACCTACACACATAGATAGATATTATATTTATAAATTACTTTTAATGTTCTAAGAACTCTCACATCCTTTTCATTTGAATCTTGTAACAGTTCTATGAGGTATCTGAGGCATATATTATTATGCTCAAGTTAGACACTGGGAAATCAATGTCCCAAAACATTAATTGAATATATTTAAAAATTCAATTTTATCTATTCCTTTGCTGCATGTGACTCAATATCTAAATACTTTCACTATTTGATCACAAACAGTGCATTAAAAATTCTCGAAGTCCAAGAAGGATAAAAATATTCTACAAATTTAAGATTATCTAATCATGCTTATAAAATAAATCTGATACAGGTAAAAGAGGCATGCTCAATTGATTTAGTAATTGATTTTCACTCTGTAATTCATAATTACGAGTGAAAATTAAAGGAAACATTTGGAATATAATCCTAGAAATGATTTATTGAAATTGACCACCTAACATTGTACTCTAAGGGAGAGTTTTTAGGTTTCATGCTTTCCAGAAACTGATAAAATATATTTTGGGGTGAAGTTATTTGAATTAGAATGTATTCATTTTCCTTTCACTGCATTTATAGTATTCTTATGTTAGGGTGTAAGATTATAGATTTTGCTTTCATGTGCCTCAATATAAATTTCACAGAGCTTAACTGGTAGAAAACTATTGTCATTTAATGACCCTCTTTCCATAGTGTCATCTGAGGACTACATTTCCCAGTCAGTCTACCTTGCAGCCAAGCTTGACCCTGTGACTAGATTCCACCAATGGAATATGTACAGATTATTCATGAAGTGGGCATGCCTTTTCCATTCTCTTTTATCTTTAGCTACCTAAATGCAGAAGAGGATGGTAGAATTAAAAGATAGTTGGAACCTGGGTTCCTGAATCACTATATGGAGGAAAGCCACCCACCTTGACATGTGAGGGTCAAATAAACTTCTATAATATTCATCCATTAAAAACTGGAGATTATTAGTTACCTTAAATAGTATACATATCCAAACTCTCTCTTTTTCTTCTTCTTTTTTTTAAAACTGCTCTGAATTCTACATTTTCCTCTTTCCTTCATTTACTAGCATCTTGTCACCAATAAAAAATTAAATGTATAGTTGGTTCAGCTGATCATTTTCTAATATAATAAAATAACTTTAGCTTCATGCCTGTCTCATTATCTAGTTACTATCACACTTCTTCATTCAGAAATTATATATTCTCTATTCTTTTTCAGAAGCTTCCTTGAGCATATACGCTATTGTTGTTGTTTTTGTTTACTGCATTTTCTTTTATTTCACTGATTCACGTCTATTTCCTCTAACCTTCACAAGGTCAAGAACTCTCTTCATCTCTCTATCCTATTTAGGAAATGTCTGTTAAATGAAAACTTCTATTTTCATACATATAAATACATAGAGTTTTTTTTTTCATCTTGCATAGAAGCCAATGAATATTGGCATATTAAATTAAAAGGCACATTATAAATGACTGTACCTGGTTTGGAAAAGGCCAGTTGACCTCATTCAATGAGAAATTATAAAGTACCTGTGTTCAGTAAATTTTTCACAATTCAGGGTTAGAGCTAAACCCAATCCCACAACTTAATTTTGTCACCACATTGGAAGAGCCCCACTTCTCAGGGCCATAGACACATCTATAAAATTTTATATAAAATCAGAATACTAACTTAGTAATTTACATGAGCAAAACTGACAACTGAGCCAGCATATTCATGCTTTATTGCCATCACATTTCTTCCCGTAAACTTAATCACTTCAAAAGCCAACTTGGAATCAAAAGGTTTATTGGAAAAAGAACATAAAGACTTAACAACTTGTTGATTCAAATGTTTGATGGATTAGACTAAGCTACACTGATGCATTCATGCTAACAATAATTTATTTAGGCAATAATGCTAACCTTGCCAATGAAACTATAATACTTGACGTCCAATGGCACCTTCATTTGCCATATTGTACCAGCAATTTGATTTTTACTTAAAGGTGCTTTTGATTTTATATTGAGCTAATTTATGGTATCACTTCCACACCCATTCATTCATACATTCAAAAGTATTTATTGAGCACCTATTATGTGTCATTGTTCTAAGCACCAGGTAACAAAGAGACCTAATCCTAGTGTTTCCATTATGTTGACAGAGACAGGTAATCAAATAATCACAAAAATGAAAGTATACTTACAAATTGATTTAAATGAGCACTGCAAAGGAATGAATATTAGATAAGTGCATTTACAACACAAATAGGTCCTGAACTATAATGAAGATGTTGGAGCCGATATCTGAAGGATAACTGGGTATTAACATCACAAACAGATTGGGAAGTGGTGCAGAGGGAAAAGGCTGAGCAAAGGCCTGCCGTGTTTGGGACACTGTCTGAAGAACGATACAGGTGAAGAGCAGAGAGTGAGAATATGAGGGCCTTGGGAAAGAGCTGGGAAGTCTGGTGGGGGCAGGCTCTGCTCAGCTTTGTTAGCCAAGTTAAGAATTTTATCCTTTAACCTCAGAGATAAGGAGAGCTATTAGAAAGTTTAAGCAAGGTGATGTGAGCAGATCTCCTACTGAAATCCATCATTCTGACTGCACTGGGATGTGAGGAATGATTGAAGGAAGATGAGGTGACTGATGCTGTAGCCTGGACCAGTACTGGTAAAGATGAGCAGAAAAGAATGACTCTCTTATTGATTTCTGTGAGCAAAATGTCAAGGGTCAGTTTTTCTCCCTCATTTTCAAGATTTTTTTTTGATGCTTCACTGTAAGCATAATACAACAGCCATTGCTGTCCAAGCTCACACTCCATTAAGCTATGGAATTATGTGAGAAGAAAGACATCTATCATTTGAGGAGACCTCGAATGAAAGCTAGGGATTTGGACCTACATTTTCTTTGTATCTAGTGGTCCAGACAGCTCAAATTTACATATAGGAATAATTCACTAGTCTGGTTAACTATTATAAGAGTTATATATAACTATTATAAGAATTTAAAAAACAGTATTATATTAGCAAGCACACAATAAATTGGTGTCTTTGAAGATGTAAGTGCTGAAAATGAAGATCCATGGAGATTGTAAAGCTACAGTTTACACCATAGTATCCCTAATTAGACAGTCAGATTGGTGAAATCCATATATACTCAAATCACTTCCTGTGTCAAGTCTTAGAAAAGTGCAGCTGTGCAGGCAGGAGAAATAAATTAGCATCAATGATTAGGTTTATGATCCTACCAGCATTGCTGATGAAGAGGGGAGAAACAGACGGTAGTAAACCCTCTGAACTGTGTATCTGTTGCAAAATTTACAAGTGTTCTTGGCAATCAGGGTTGTTCTCCACCCTTCGAATTGTCCCTGTCAATAAATTATTTTTTCATGGTCCAGTCTAATATAATAATTCATGAAAACATGCCAGGTCTAGCTGATGGTTTGTAGCACCAGAACTCTAAGCCTTGCCAGTTTAGGATAAGGGCTATTTGGCTTCCCTCAGCTTTGCATTTGGCTTTGTGTTTTAAATCCATTTATACACACAGCCTGCATTTAAAAGGCACTTCCTGGTACTCTAGAATCCAATGAATTGGAGACTGTTTTATCCTCCTCATCTGTATGGTTCACCTACATAGGCTCTGTTTTTTTTCTGTCTCTGGTGCTTCAATTTAGGCACAATCGAGTGAAAAGCAATAAGAATTCGGAATAAAAGTAAAAAAGACACGTTATGTCTAAGTAACGAAGGCAAGAAGCATTACTGAAAATAGCAGAATACAAGGAATCCCTTTATTATTTAGTATATCCACTAAATGAGCACTTTATAGAGATTTGCTTTATTATTCACGAAACCAGCAGTAAATTTACCAGATTTTAGAGACACAGAACCTGAGACTTAACCCAATGTGATTTCTCTAATGTTACAAAGCAGCTCTATCAAATTGGGATTTAGAACATAATGAACCTGAATATTTATCACTTTTATTTACCCTCTCTGGTCCAGCACAGATGATTCTTAGTACCGTTATTCTAACTTATGCTGAACAACCACTTTTGCTAGGATTTGCAGCAGTGTTTGAAAGTGAACCACTTACGTGGCAATCATAACAAAGCACATTAGAGCAATTCATTTCTAAAAGCAGAAGAGGATGCGAAGAAGTCTTGTTTACCCTTCTGCTTCTTTCCAAAGATCACTTTACATATATTATCCCATTGATCTTTCAATTTCTGTATCCTGGAGTGAGTAACTAAGGTAATTCCCTTAGCTAAAGCCTGATGAGATTAAGTGATTCACTCATGGTCATGCCGTAAGTCCTGGGTTGAGGATTCAGTCTTTGTGCATTCTGTTCTAATTCTGTACCCTACCCTGCGTCCAATTGGGTAGATTAACTTGGATTTTAGAATAGTGCTTACACAAGGCCTTTTCTGAAAAGTCCAAATGAAAGCAAACATAGAGGACTACAGCAGAAAATAATTTCACTTCCTAACAGGTTGGAGACAAGAAGGGCAAATGGAGCTATAGTAGAGAGTGATCAGGAAAAGTGACAGGTGGAGTCCCAGACGAAAGCTGAAATAAATCAAAGTGGAGGCTGAGACTAGAAAGGGTGAGTTGTAACTTTGTGAAATGCAATTCCATTATCGTTACGATTTTACTTTTTCATAGAATAATAGAGGTGGACAGCACCCTGAGAGATCGAACTTGCCTTCAGGCAGCTAATTAGCTGATGATACAGGACAGAGGGATGTCAAGATGCATCTCAGAAAATAGGGCTTCCTTCCAATTTACCTAATAGATTATTCTGCTGTTCTACTACCCCATTAGAAGTACACTTTAGGTGTCCTTATGTGTATATGTGTGCATACATATACAAACCACACACCTACACACATAGATAGATATTATATTTATAAATTACTTTTAATGTTCTAAGAACTCTCACATCCTTTTCATTTGAATCTTGTAACAGTTCTATGAGGTATCTGAGGCATATATTATTATGCTCAAGTTAGACACTGGGAAATCAATGTCCCAAAACATTAATTGAATATATTTAAAAATTCAATTTTATCTATTCCTTTGCTGCATGTGACTCAATATCTAAATACTTTCACTATTTGATCACAAACAGTGCATTAAAAATTCTCGAAGTCCAAGAAGGATAAAAATATTCTACAAATTTAAGATTATCTAATCATGCTTATAAAATAAATCTGATACAGGTAAAAGAGGCATGCTCAATTGATTTAGTAATTGATTTTCACTCTGTAATTCATAATTACGAGTGAAAATTAAAGGAAACATTTGGAATATAATCCTAGAAATGATTTATTGAAATTGACCACCTAACATTGTACTCTAAGGGAGAGTTTTTAGGTTTCATGCTTTCCAGAAACTGATAAAATATATTTTGGGGTGAAGTTATTTGAATTAGAATGTATTCATTTTCCTTTCACTGCATTTATAGTATTCTTATGTTAGGGTGTAAGATTATAGATTTTGCTTTCATGTGCCTCAATATAAATTTCACAGAGCTTAACTGGTAGAAAACTATTGTCATTTAATGACCCTCTTTCCATAGTGTCATCTGAGGACTACATTTCCCAGTCAGTCTACCTTGCAGCCAAGCTTGACCCTGTGACTAGATTCCACCAATGGAATATGTACAGATTATTCATGAAGTGGGCATGCCTTTTCCATTCTCTTTTATCTTTAGCTACCTAAATGCAGAAGAGGATGGTAGAATTAAAAGATAGTTGGAACCTGGGTTCCTGAATCACTATATGGAGGAAAGCCACCCACCTTGACATGTGAGGGTCAAATAAACTTCTATAATATTCATCCATTAAAAACTGGAGATTATTAGTTACCTTAAATAGTATACATATCCAAACTCTCTCTTTTTCTTCTTCTTTTTTTTAAAACTGCTCTGAATTCTACATTTTCC
This sequence comes from Lipotes vexillifer, assembly GCF_000442215.2. Taxonomy (NCBI): domain Eukaryota; kingdom Metazoa; phylum Chordata; class Mammalia; order Artiodactyla; family Lipotidae; genus Lipotes; species Lipotes vexillifer. Next base: position 182,740 of record NW_006786698.1, on the reverse strand, counting down.
TCTTTCCTTCATTTACTAGCATCTTGTCACCAATAAAAAATTAAATGTATAGTTGGTTCAGCTGATCATTTTCTAATATAATAAAATAACTTTAGCTTCATGCCTGTCTCATTATCTAGTTACTATCACACTTCTTCATTCAGAAATTATATATTCTCTATTCTTTTTCAGAAGCTTCCTTGAGCATATACGCTATTGTTGTTGTTTTTGTTTACTGCATTTTCTTTTATTTCACTGATTCACGTCTATTTCCTCTAACCTTCACAAGGTCAAGAACTCTCTTCATCTCTCTATCCTATTTAGGAAATGTCTGTTAAATGAAAACTTCTATTTTCATACATATAAATACATAGAGTTTTTTTTTTCATCTTGCATAGAAGCCAATGAATATTGGCATATTAAATTAAAAGGCACATTATAAATGACTGTACCTGGTTTGGAAAAGGCCAGTTGACCTCATTCAATGAGAAATTATAAAGTACCTGTGTTCAGTAAATTTTTCACAATTCAGGGTTAGAGCTAAACCCAATCCCACAACTTAATTTTGTCACCACATTGGAAGAGCCCCACTTCTCAGGGCCATAGACACATCTATAAAATTTTATATAAAATCAGAATACTAACTTAGTAATTTACATGAGCAAAACTGACAACTGAGCCAGCATATTCATGCTTTATTGCCATCACATTTCTTCCCGTAAACTTAATCACTTCAAAAGCCAACTTGGAATCAAAAGGTTTATTGGAAAAAGAACATAAAGACTTAACAACTTGTTGATTCAAATGTTTGATGGATTAGACTAAGCTACACTGATGCATTCATGCTAACAATAATTTATTTAGGCAATAATGCTAACCTTGCCAATGAAACTATAATACTTGACGTCCAATGGCACCTTCATTTGCCATATTGTACCAGCAATTTGATTTTTACTTAAAGGTGCTTTTGATTTTATATTGAGCTAATTTATGGTATCACTTCCACACCCATTCATTCATACATTCAAAAGTATTTATTGAGCACCTATTATGTGTCATTGTTCTAAGCACCAGGTAACAAAGAGACCTAATCCTAGTGTTTCCATTATGTTGACAGAGACAGGTAATCAAATAATCACAAAAATGAAAGTATACTTACAAATTGATTTAAATGAGCACTGCAAAGGAATGAATATTAGATAAGTGCATTTACAACACAAATAGGTCCTGAACTATAATGAAGATGTTGGAGCCGATATCTGAAGGATAACTGGGTATTAACATCACAAACAGATTGGGAAGTGGTGCAGAGGGAAAAGGCTGAGCAAAGGCCTGCCGTGTTTGGGACACTGTCTGAAGAACGATACAGGTGAAGAGCAGAGAGTGAGAATATGAGGGCCTTGGGAAAGAGCTGGGAAGTCTGGTGGGGGCAGGCTCTGCTCAGCTTTGTTAGCCAAGTTAAGAATTTTATCCTTTAACCTCAGAGATAAGGAGAGCTATTAGAAAGTTTAAGCAAGGTGATGTGAGCAGATCTCCTACTGAAATCCATCATTCTGACTGCACTGGGATGTGAGGAATGATTGAAGGAAGATGAGGTGACTGATGCTGTAGCCTGGACCAGTACTGGTAAAGATGAGCAGAAAAGAATGACTCTCTTATTGATTTCTGTGAGCAAAATGTCAAGGGTCAGTTTTTCTCCCTCATTTTCAAGATTTTTTTTTGATGCTTCACTGTAAGCATAATACAACAGCCATTGCTGTCCAAGCTCACACTCCATTAAGCTATGGAATTATGTGAGAAGAAAGACTTCAATCAGACTCATAGGGTTTAAGAAATAGGTATGATGTCTATTTTTTTTTTTTTTTTTTTGCGGTACGCGGGCCTCTCACTGCTGTGGCCTCTCCCGTCGCGGAGCACAGGCTCCGGACGCGTAGGCCCAGCGGACATGGCTCACGGGCCCAGCCGCTTCGTGGCATGCGGGATCCTCCCAGACCGGGGCACGAACCCGTGTCCCCTGCATCAGTAGGCGGACTCTCAACCACTGCGCCACCCGGGAAGCCCATGATGTCTATTTTTAATGCATTTAAATAACATCGTACAAATTACATAACCATAAATTATTTGAAAATACAAAAGAAATTATAATTCCATTATTCAAAAAGCTATTAATATTTGCATGTATTCTCTTCCTTTTCAAATACTAAAGGTTTTAAGTTATTATAATAGCATGGGTTTTTGTGTATTTTCACTTAAAATCATAATCTTATTAGTTTCAATACACTTATAACTATCTTTTATACTGGTACATCATTTCTTATTGAGTTTGTATCCCAGAATTTGGGTAACCATATCGCTATTGCCTAGTTCACTTCAGAATCATAAATTGAAGTTACCATAAATGACACTGCAATAATACCCTTATGCATAACTTTTTCATATTTAGAAGTATTTCATTAAAATATATTCTAAGAATTGGGATTATTGAAATGACAATATTTGTTAAATACCATATCCTCTGCTAACTCATATTGTGCATAAATGGCAGACAAAACCATTTAAACAAGGACTTTCCATCCATGTTGTAATTATTTTTATTCTTACATGGTTATTATTATTCATCATAAAGAACTCTTGTTAATATATTCATTGTGAAAGTACACTTGCAAAATTAATAAGAATAACCATGACTTTTGAAAAAATATGTTCACCAGGAAAATATTATGATCTTAAATAATTATGATAATTTGTAATTTATATTCATGGCTTACCTGATAAAATCATTATATGTCTTAATGTTAAGTTTGATTGCATAAATATTACATTAACTTCAATCACATAAGAATTTTAGAAACTACTTTAAATAAATATGAAGGTAATGAATCAGGCTTGAGTGTAAAAACTCTAAATACATGTAAAAGAATACATTTTATTATTTAAAAAAAATTTATAGCTCTGTTATAGAAATAACACTTTCATGTGAAAGAGAACTGGGGAAAAATATATACTAGTTTTCTACTGTTGCCTTAACAAATTACGATGAAGTTAGTAGCTTAAAACAACATAAATTTATTATCTCAGTTCTCTTCGGTCTGAAGTCCAGGCAGGGTCAGCTGGTTTCTCTTCTCCTAATCTCACAAAACTGAAATCAAGGTGTTAGTTGGCCTAGACTCTTACGTGGAATTATGAGGTATAATTCTGGAGAAGAATCTATTTCCAAGCTTATCCAGGTTATGGGCAGAATTCAGCTCCTTATTGTAGGGCTAAGGTCCCGCTTTCCCTGCTGGCAGTCAGCCAAGAGCTGCTCTCAGCTGCTTAAGGCCACCTGTGCTCCCTGCCATGTTGGCCACACCCTTTTCAGACTCACAACAGTCTGTCCAGTCAGTCTCAAGCTTCCAATCTCTCAGACTTCCTCTTCTGTGGCATTCCTTCTTCTTCCAGCCAGAGAGAGTACTCTGCTTCTCAAAGCTCATGTGATTAGGCTGGGCCTCCCTGGAAAATTCATGATAATATCTTTAATTTTAACAACAGCTGCAGTCTCTTTTGCTCCCAAAAGTGCCATATCCATAAGGTCCAAAAATTAGAGCGTGAACATCTTTGGAAGCCATGATCTATCCTATGGCAAAGTGCTATCGTACTGAAACAAATTGTTGTTTTAATTCTTCAGTTCTTATTTACCTCAGATTCCCCATTTCTTATCTATATATTGATAACAAATATAATAAAATTTAGATTCACTATAACAATATTTTTCTACTTCATATCCACATGTTTGTAGAGTGAATGAATATAATCTGTACATATAACTTCATTCCTGAACTTTATGCTAGCAGATGGTTTAGTGTATTGATGAATTTTAGGGAAAATCTACTGAATTGAATTGAAATGCAGTTAAGAACTGTGATCATTTTCCAGATGATACAAGGAGAAAAATTCTAAGAAATTGTTGATTTAACATCTTATTCTTGGAATGAAGCCTAAGTTATTGGCTTCATTTTTTTCCTTTTAGCTACTTTATTTTTAAGTAGTGAGCATTCACCTCAATGTCTCAACTGAATTTTTAAAATTCTTTCATTTATAATGAAAGAATAAATTATTTCATTTATAATGAAATTTATTGAGACAACACTATGTATTCAGTCAATTTTCTATTCCTGAGAAAGAATCCTTGGATGGAAAGGGTAGTGTGGATTTGCCTTAGAAACATGTTACAGCAGAATAATAAATTCTGATCATGAGATAACACACACACACACACACACACACACAAGGTCTAGTATAATGCTATGACATAAGGAAAATTTCCTGTCCATTTTTTAATCCCCAGACCTGATGCTCTTCTTTTGAAGAGACAGGGCTACAGATTCCTAGTTAACAAACTCTTTCTTTAAACATAGATGATTGTATGGTCTTGAGTCATGCAGACAGAGCCCAGAGAACATGCAACTAATAAATGGCTGAAAAAAGTATGCCCAAGGAGAAGTGTATGGAGGGGAAGGGAAGAAAGCACATGCTTGAATCTTCTCAGAAGACCTATAGCACATACTAGTGTAAAAAAATATTTTGTTGTTGTTGTTGTTTTTTGTTTTTTGTTTTTTTTGCGGTACGCGGGCCTCTCACTGTTGGGGCCTCTCCCGTTGCCGAGCACAGGCTCCGGACGCGCAGGCTCAGCGGCCATGGCTCACGGGCCCAGCCGCTCCTCAGCATGTGGGATCTTCCCGGACCGGGTCACGAACCCGCGTCTCCTGCATCGGCAGGCGGACTCTCAACCACTGTGCCACCAGGGAAGCCCCCAAATTTTCTTTTGAATTTATTTTTTAAATTTATTTATAGCTGTGTTGAGTCTTCGTTTCTGTGCGAGGGCTTTCACCAGTTGCGGCGAGCGGGGGCCACTCTTCATCGCGGTGCGCGGGCCTCTCACTATTGCGGCCTCTCTTGTTGCAGAGCACAGGCTCCAGACGCGCAGGCTCAGTAATTGTGGCTCACGGGCTCAGGTGCTCCGCGGCATGTGGGATCCTCCCAGACCAGAGCTCGAACCCGTGTCCACTACATTGGCAGGCAGATTCTCAACCACTGCACCACCAGGGAAGCCCTAAAATTTTTTTAAATGAGCTATTTGACCAGCACATTAAGGTTTCAGGTAAGGAGAGCTGTATAATATTGAAAACTGATTGTGAAATACAAGAGGATTTATATTTAAATGCACTCCTGAGATGAATATCTTATAAGATGTTCATGTTTAAATATGCAATGAAGACAGATAAAAAATGGTTAAATTTGACAGTAGCAATGTATTCATAATAGCCACCCTTTATTGAAGTTATGTGTTAAATACTTGGGCTCCTAAATTTTTTTAATCTGCATAACAAATTTAAGAAATTTTGTACATTGAGAGGTTCAAATAAATAATTTGCCTAAGGTCACATAGCTAGTAAGTGAAGGAGACTGTATTTTAACCCAAATCCTGTACTTTTTTACTGTTATGCTGCACTGTTTCTTTTAGAAATCGGATACTAAATAATGATTTTGCTGACACTTCACAGCATACTGATATTAATTATAACTTGAACTTCAGCTATGGATAGTATTTGTGAACAACAGTTACAGAAATAGTTATAGAAGATGCAATTCTGACTCAACAACTATACTGAGAATAACATTTTCCTTATTTTCTTCAAAGAGGATATTGAGTATGTAATTAACAGGGTCTAAGTCTCATCAGATTTAACTATGATTGTGCCTCCTGCAATACAGATCAATTCACAAAAATCATTACCTGAAAAGTTGTGTGCAAATCCAATTTTGATAAATGGAATTGCTTTTTTAATATGCAATGAGGTTACATTAATAAAAGTAATTGTGTAGTCAATAATTTGTAAGATGAATAATCAATTCCTAGTTTACCATTGTTTTGTAGATTAGAACCTGACATACTAGACATAAAATTATTTCACTGGAACAAATGGCTTCCTTTGGAGCAGATAAAATTTTGACAACTTATAATGCTGATTTCATACCTCTCAGACTAACATCAGAACCTCTTGAGTTTTATGTAGAATTTTATGCAACACTTCTTTAGTTGATGAGGAAAGATCTCACTGTAAAACCTTTCTGTCCATTAAAAAGCCTTCCTGAAGCTCTGAAGTGTAACATGTAACGGCCCACATGTTTGAGTGTATGTATGTGTATTTTGTATTAGTGGATATGTATTCGTGGGTCAACAGCAGAGTTCGCATTTTTCTGTCAAGTTAAATACAGACTATTTATATTAATAGAGTTCAGCCGATTCACCCTCATGAGCTCAATTTACAGTACTTGGAGAGTCAGGCAGTATATACTTAGACTTCTACCAGTAAATCATTTCTGGATGTGAGTAGCATAATGATCATCACCTTGAACCTCAGTTTCTTCCCCAACGCTTTTATGCCTTATCCTATACAACCTCCTCCTTCAGCTGGCTCAGCTTTGGAACACAATCAGGGTTTCTTTCTTGGACTCTGCTCTCTCTCTTGGTAGAGACAGGAGAATGGGGTGAGGCTGGACTGAGAAACAGTACATCTCTTGAGAAATTGAAGCAATGTTTGCATAATTATATAAACTACTAAAAGATTAATTTTAAAAAGAACACTATCTTGTCTGATTTTGTTTGGATACATGTATTACCATAAGCATACTCAATAAAATCCTAGAAAAATTATTTCAAGTGTCAAGGAAAAGAAAAACTAATTTTCTGTGATCTTCCTCTATAAAGAAACATTCAGTACTTACAACTGAAAAGGAAAAGGCTTTGATTTGGGGGAATTCACATATTCACTTATTCAACAATATTAATTGAAATGTGGAAGATCAAAATATGAATCATAGACAGATACCATTCTCAAGGATCTTAGGAGATAATACAGAACACTACATTAGAAAGAAGAAAATGCTAAGTATTTGAAAGAGGTATAATTAAAATGCTAAGATGCATTACTATCTCTCAGTGTCAAAGCCACCCTTCTATGCTATTTTGTGATGCTGAAGTTGGCTTCTCCGTTGCCAGCTGGCTCCCTGTTAGTTTTTTCCAATCAGAAGAATAGATGGTTGAAGGAGGGAGAAGAAAGGTACCACTTTACTGTTTTGCTTCCTGCTCCTACCAGCATCACCTCAGCAGTCGACTCAGAGCATCAATTTGTTCAGTAATCCATTTCCCTCTCAATCTGTGAAGCCAGCTGTGATGCCTCATTCTCAGAATTCCAAGTCCTCATTCTGTGGGGGGACCTCCTTTGAGTTATTGAGGCATCAGCAGTGGCAGAACATGTCCCCTCCTGAAGGTGCGGGTCCCAGCCCCCTGGGGACTCCCTCCAAAATTCTAGGTTCTCATAATCCCAACCTCTAGAGCTAGGTTCGCCCAGCCCTAAGGGTGATATCTTCTTCCTACAATTACTGTCTCTTTATAAACTCAGGGTTCCCCTCTCCATTTGCCCTCCCATACCTGTTTAAACAAATTCTTGATTAAATTCTCTCTGGTAAAATAACTGTAATGGATCGTTTTTCTGACTGGATCCCGACTGATACAGCAATAAAAACTGACAGAAAGGAGTAAACACTTCCAGATGCAGTGATCAGGGGACGCTCCACAAAACATATATGTATTTCCACTGTGCCATGAATGAGAACTTTGATGTGACTTAAGATTGATGGTCAGGAAAATATAAGAGGAAGTGGCAGAGGCAGGAAATCAGGAGCCTATAAGGGGAAGACGATTAGGTCATTTTGGCTGGGGGGGAGGGTAAGCAAACAGGAAGAGTGAGAACAACTCAGAACTACCTGTCTCTTTTGCTGTGCAAAAACCCCAAAGTACTGGTTGGAGGCCTTTTGCTCTTATAATATAACAAAGAACAACAGGTTTTAAAAAATGGAACAAGAGTACATTTTAAGTAGAAGTGAACTTCCTGACTTCAATAACTCATGTGGAAGCACATGAGTTCATTATCTAATTTGTTGCAATAAAGGTAAATTGTAAATAAGTTAACATTTTTTCTGATTGGGTACTGGAATGTCCTATTTAAACACTTAATAAATATTTATATTACATGTACATATACATTATAGTTGACTTAAGTAATGCTTGATTTAATTCATAAGAACGAGGTTATCAGTCTCCTGGGCACAGTGTGACAAGTATTAGTGGGGTGCTTATAACTTGGACATTTGCAATTTATATATTGTCTTTGAGAAAACTGAACCATAACTTCTGCTTCACAACTGATTTCATGTTCTTTTGACATTTTTTTCAAATTTTTGACACTTACAAAGCGTTCTTCGCCTTCTGGGCTTTTGGTGTGGACAGGTAAGAAAATGAGCAGGTCACTGGTCATGAGCAAAGCCATCAATCATACCAGGTTTTGACTGTGAAAATCAGATCTAACTTATATTGTTCATATGTGCAACATCTTTTCAAAGAAACTACACCCCCATAAGTACGCTATAGATAAAAAATAAATCCTTTTATCAGTTTCCTAGTCCTTCCAGCATAAATCCCACCTCAAAGGAAGCAAAATGTGAGTACCCAAGGGCAGAGTTCGGGCCAGTATTATTAATGAATTCACATTTCAACGCTCATTAGTGAATTTAAATTGTTAGTAACAGTACATTAAATGTTAGTCTCGGTGTTTTGCTAGAGTAATGGTATGGTTTAAATCAAACTGTCTTCAAAACAATTCCTGATGTATAGAGTAATTTTAATTTGTAGGACCTTTGGATGGATATTTTCAATCACTTTATTGGTTTCCTAAAATAAAAATGTCCACATTAAATGTGATTTTTATCTTAAGTCTGCATTTTTCTATACTTGCATGTGCAAATATATTAACAAAGAGCTGGCAATTAGGAAAAAACAACACCCAAGTGTTATTATTAATTAAACTAGAACTAGGTTTCTCTGTATCTTTATACTCATCTACCTACATTGTGTTTATTCATCAAGCAAAGCAACTGGTTGATTCCATTAATGAAACTGGAGGGTCACTTCAGTGAAATAAATTAGTCTAATAACTTGTTTTTGCAGACATAGAGAATGGACCTGTGGACACAGAGGGGAGGGGAGGGTGGGGTGAACTGGGAGATTAGGTTTGACATAAATATACTACCACGTGTAACATAGATAGCTAGTGGGAACCTGCTGTATAGCACAGGGAACTCAGCTCAGTGCTCTGTGATGACCTAGATGGGTGGGATGGGGTGGATGGGGTGGGGGGGAGGTCCAAGAGGGAGGGGATATATGTATACATATAGCTGATTCACTTCATTGTACAGCAGAAACTAACACAACATTGTAAAGCAATTATACTCCAATAAAAAAAAAAAATGAAAACCAGGCAAAACAACCAAAAAAACTGGAGTACCTGAGTCTATAAAAATGTTAAATTATTTAACCTCACATGGATACAACCTAAATCTGAATCATAAGTGGCAAAGAGAGTTTAAAAGTTAAATGAATTAAGATAATAAAAATGAATGTGTGTGTGTGTGTGTGTGTGTGTGTGGTGTGCATATGTATGAAGAAAAATGTGATACAATGTCACTATTGATTGCCTGCATTGGTTGGCTTCAAAGTCTTCCACAGTTAAAACCTTCCAAATGTGCATTTCTCAACACGTGCTTCAGAATGTGTGTGCACAATCATTAGAATTTTGTGAGCTGCTAATAGATTAAGATATAAAAACCGGGTTTCACTAGAAAATTGCTCCATTCACCCACTTTAAAGAAACTTCAACAACATCTCAAAACTGAAATTCATAGTTGATTTAGACGGTCTCTGTCCTTCCTGCCTTTAAGAAAAGGAGAGAGAAAACCCTCACTAATTTGTTAAATTGATCCTAACATGCATGTATCATCTACAAATAACCTCATCAACATTCAGAAAGAATTACCTAAATGAACCTGTCTACATATTGCTCTTTATAATGAGCCCCTACAAGACTAATGACTTATTAGTGCCATGGGCAATGAATAATTAATTGGTTGATTCTAAAGCAAATTGTTAAGAGTATAATTGCTACCTTCTAATTTCTGAAGGTTAGAAGAAGTTAATGTGATGCTAATGTAGCCCAATAGACTCAATAAATTTTTTCTGTTTATTAACAAATTTAAAAAAATTTTAAAACTAAACATAATGTACACTAAAATGTTTAATATTTATATCTAATTAATCTTTAAAATCTAATATTTATAACAAAATAAGCAACTACATACATCACAGATCTTTCTTACTGTTCTATCAGTCTTTATCTTTAATCTATATTGTTCATCAATATCATTACCAATTTTCAATGTAAATAAAAATTTTGTACTTGCATTGTTTCTGAAATGCATTAATTCTTCTTTATCCTTTTGAAGGTTGGCGAATTCTCTGCTTTGAAAAGTGAACTGTACTATGGGGTTGTTGATCTTCCTAAACACAATCAACTCTCAATTATTCAATGTCAATGAAGGGAGGTATTGGTATGAATAAATAATGGTAGTTGGTAATTCACACATCTGGGTTAGGGCGAAGGCAATTTATCTCAGGTTGCTCCAATCATCTGAATGAAAAGGAAGCATAACTGAAGAAATTCCACTGGTGTCATGTTTGGGAAGTAGTGGGGAGGTGGGGCTGTTATCATATCATACAAATGGGCTGGTATGGGATCCTCTTCTGTTAGGGGCATAAATGTTCTCAATGATGAACGGCTGTATAGTAGCCTGACATTTCCATAAAACTCTAATTTCATATATTTTAGGTATTATCTCCTCACTGAAATCTGCAAGATTGGTGTTATTCTCCCCACATTACAGTTGAGGGCACAATCTCAAGAAGGTCAAAAACCTCACACACAGCCCCACTAATAGAAATGGCAATATCAGAACTTAAAGCCGTATGTCTCCGTTGTGCAGAAATTGAGATATAACAATTTATTGTATTCAAATAATGTAGAAATAATTCTTAGGATGTATAAATGACCAAGGAAGAAAATAAAATACTGATGTGTATCCCACTGCATGCTGCATAAGGTATATAACACTTTTTAGATTCATTTATTCACTCAACAAATAACTATTGAACACCCATGATGGACCAAGTATATCTAGTAAACAAAAAGAACCTCTGCCTTCAAGAAGATGACATACTTGGAGGACAGGACAAATAAAAATCAAATAAAATATTAAGTGTATAATGATGTTGGATGGTGATGTCTTTTGGGGAAAAGCGAAGCATAGTAACAAGGATTTGCATGCATAGGATGAGGGAGGATTTGGTAAAGTCTAGGATGAGGGAGGATTTGGTAAAGTCTCCTTGATAAAGATGATTTTTTGAGAAGAGATGTTGAAAAAGTGAGAATGAGACAGGGCTCTCTGGGTGAAAAAACGCTCCAGAGAGAGGAACTACAATTCTCTGAGTTGCAGTGTTCTCGACATGTTAAGAAACAGCGAGGAGATGAGAGTGGTTGGTAAGGAGTGTGCAAGGGAATCAGTAGTTAGAAAAAGTTTTGAGAAGTTTGTGTGTGTGTGTGTGTGTGTGTGTGTACGCACGCACTCACGTGAGGGGGGCAGATAATAAATTATGTGAGGGCTTACAGACCATTTTAGGATTTGGGTGTTTTTTTTTTTTCCTGAAAATGGGAAGCCTTTGGAAAGTGTGGGTAGAAAAGTGATTCAGGTCTGCAAAGACTTCCTGGCTGCTCTGTGGAGAATTGATATAGGGGGGCAGAGGGTAAAGTAGGGAAAACTGGTTAGGATGACTAAATCTGTAATTTGTGAATGGTATGCCCAACATCTTAAAATGTTCTAAAAATGAATACATTTAAAGCTACAGTTGTCAGCTAATTTTGAATGTGGGAAAGAATTTAGTGCTTACTAAATAGAGAATTTTCAAAATTCACGGAGAGGGTTGTTAAAAGATATGACATCAAACAGTCCCCTCCCCCAACCAGTCTTTGGGAAATTGGCATCTAGTTAAATTGCATATATTTATCAATGAATAAATTGAGATAAAGTGCTTTAAGGACCCTTGGATTTATGTCCTTAAGGTCCCCAAACAATGTTTCCTTCAATAGTTTCATGCCCTGACAAGATTCTGGAAGGTGGTGTAGGATGAGAATTTGGATCCAGGCTACCTGGATTGAAAACCTGGTTCCAATACTAAATAGTTCATGATCTTGGACAAGTGAATTGAAAATTTCTGGCCTCAGCTCCCTCTTCCTCTAAAATTAAGAATAGTGCCAACCTCAAAGAGTTTGTTAAATGTGAACAAGAGAACAAGCTTATCATTAAATTAAGGGTAATGTAGTTTCAAAATAAAATTTCAAATATTTGACCCTTACCCCCAAGGAGCTTATGCTGATGAAATGCTATTATGAAAATCAACTTCAACATATTATGTAATAATAATGCCATGTTATGTCAAAAATGCTTTTTTTATATGTTAAGTATAATTAGTTTGGAATGCAAGTAAAAAAAAAAAATCTAAAAAAGAAACCCAACAACAACAGTGCCTTATGTAAGATAAGAATATATTTCTTTCTCACCCAAAAGTCCACAACTAAGAGGTATAGGGCTAAAAGGAGCTTCATGATAAAAGGGACGCAGATACATTCTCTCCTGACATTCCATAACACGTAGGCTCCCCTTCTCAGGTCACCTCACATTTCAAGATAACTGTTGAAGTATTAGTCATCAGGTGCACATTCCAACCAACAGAGAGGTGGAAGCGGAATGGACATATGGGGAACTTCCTTATAAATTGCACATTTAAGACTTCTGCTTACAACCCATTAGCCAGGACTTCATCTCTTGGTCCCACCTAACAGCAGGAAGGCTGAAAGATGTGGTCTTTATTCCATGTGGTCACAAGTCTAGCTAAAAATCAGGGCTTATTAGTAAGGAAGAAGAAAAGGACTGACATGCAGGGTAACCAGAAGTCTCTGCCCTGTATGTGGGTACAGAAAAATCAACAGATGTCCCCATTCAGCACAAATCTGGTAAATAAGTAGAAATCCTATTCATAAAAGGATTTGTTATAGATCCAACATCTAAATCTTGCTCTCCTGTCACTGGAAGAACAAGAGTAAGAAAAACTATTTTCTTAAAATGTTTAATACATTTTATTAAAAGATGAAGAATAAGGTCCATGATCATATGTGGTCTTACTAAATAATGTCAAATAACCAGTTTGAAAAAATGTTTAACTGAACCAACTAAGCCAACTGGTTAATTTATTATTATAAAACAATGTATATGTAACATATATAACTGAATAGATATAGCCTCTGATATTTGTCAGAAATTCCATCCTTACTTTCTTCTTATTTGTGGGATTCCTCAGAAAATGAATAAAATTATGATTATTATGATTCCTACAACAATGAAAGACTTATGCAAATAATATAGAAATTAATTAAATAAGAAAATTAAAAAGGACTAACCGATAATTCTATTGCGGAAAATTTGTTTACAGATAGTCTAGCTACAACTAAGAAATCTCTCATTCTGCAAATTATTATCTTTGGGTATTTGTATCTGTTATCCTTAATCTAGAGTCTATATTTAAGGCTTGGTTTATAATAAATGAATTAGGGAATTGTTAAATTTCTTTATTAAAACCATTTTACAGTTTTAAATATTTTCCAGATTACTGAATTAGTAAGTACATTTCGGTTTCAATGTGTTTCATAGGCTAAAATAGAAATAAATTTTTTGTACATTTGAATAGCCTTATGAAATACGGTCTCAAAAAACTTTTTCTATTATCTTCCACAGAGTTTCTGTACTCTATATATCTTTGCTGGATGCTCTTTCAAGTTCTTTTTGGCAAGAAATAGAGTACAAATGCACAAACCCATGAAAGCATCTAATCTGTATGCAATCTATGGCCATAGAACAAAGATGAGTTAATTGGTCCATAAGTGGAATCTATGATTTTGGCATCATTTAGTATGCTGCTCTAATCCAATTAACTAGCCACTGCCCTTGCCTATATGCTGCTCAAGGGCAGGAATCATATTTATTTTTTTGTACCCAGAATCTAGCACATTTCCTGGCACATGAATTGAGCTTGATATTTATTGAATAAAACTATAATACCATAATCTTCACTTTAAAAAATATCTGCTTTCTTTATGTATTTCTTCTTACTTCCAAATTTTGTGGGGAAAAAAACAATTAAAAAAAAGAATTTTGAAAGAGAAGGCAAGACTGCCATTTTTCCTTTTCAGGGATTCAAATCAACAATTAGTTTAAATTATTGGAAGCAAATATACTGTAGAAAAGACTTAAAATTCTTGTATTAAATTTAAAGAATAAAAACATTAAAAGGAAATTATCTACATTTTTTGATGAGAAAATAGATTTTAATGCCAAATGTGCTTTTTCCATACAAGGTCAAACAAGAAATTAGACGTTTGAATTAGACGTTCAAATTAGAAATTAGACGTGCAAGTAGCACCCAGACAATGAATGGGGAGTATAATTATACATGAGTAAGCAGGTCGGTCCTTATGAACCTACTCCAGCAGTATGTTCTTCTCATTTATCTATTATATCAACTCTGAGTCCAGAATTCTTACCACTATGCTAGCTATTCATATATCATGCAAATAGCTCCTTGGGTTTAGGTTGGCCTGGAGGGGGAACTGTCAAAGCTGGAGAGTGTGTAAGCTGACAAAGGGCCAGGGGCAAGAGACTTTATTGAAACTTAGATTTTTGATTGACATGATAAAATTCCATTTTAGAAAAAACCAAAAATATGATTTTTGTTATTTTATTACAAACATGCAGTTTCTCTATATTTTCCTAAGTTTCACTGTAAAAGAATAATGTTTGGGCATAATATTAAAATAAGAGCAGCTGATTGAGATCTTCAGAGTTGTACTTGCAGCTCACTGCTTTACTTCAGCAAACCCAAGTTCTGTTTCTGTGTCTTGTTTTGTTTCTTTTGCTCTCTGCCCTGAGATTTGTTTTTGAAGATTCCTCAGATAGATGTCAAGAGGAAGAAGGAGCGGAAAAGACATGTCTTTTATTTTAAAATAGCGTCTAGTGCTTTTTTATCTTTTTTCTTTTTTTTGCGGTACGCGGGCCTCTCACCGTTGGGGCCTCTCCCGTTGCCGAGCACAGGCTCCGGACGCGCAGGCTCAGCGGCCATGGCTCACGGCCCCAGCCGCTCCGCAGCATGTGGGATCTTCCCGGACCGGGGCACGAACCCGCATCCCCTGCATCGACAAGCAGACTCTCAACCACTGCGCCACCAGGGAAGGCCGCCTAGTGCTTTTATCTTCAGTCAGCTCGTGCTAGTCTCTGCCTGACACATTTTTACTGAGTTTCAGAAATAAAATAACGAAACTAAAATAACGTTTAATGATGCTATTCAATGGTAGCTAGCAGAACAGTTGTTTTAAAATTCGTGAGAATAAATTTATGACATTAAATACTGCCTGAGCATTTTTACTATTTTTTAAATTGGGTGAAATGTTATCTTTAACAAATATTAACCAGAATTTGGGCCCTTTATTTTAAAAAGCTAAAGTGCTCTATATTTTATAATGGGACAAGATTTCTTACTGTGTTATCCAATACCAGATGCTAACAATATTTACCTACTCGCCTGCTAAAAAAGAATATATCAATATTTATGAGTGATCCAAAATTCTACCAGCAGAAGCAGTGATCATCAAAGTCTTACCACAAGTACAAGGAGTACATCTGTGTATTGTAATGATATTTAGAAATTAGGCCTTTGGCTGAACTCAAACCTTCTTAATACTTTGCTGAGCTTTCTGTAATTTATAGAACCACCCCCTAATCCTTAATTCAAACATGTATACCAATATTTTTCTAATTTTAATGACAATTGTACCACATGGTCTTTAGTATGGCAGCCTGCCTAGAAACCGTTTCAGTAAATTACACACCAAGATGATCTACTCTTTGGATTGTCTCCAGAACAAAGACTATGATGTATAATTAAAACCAACTAACAATTAACTGCCATCAAATATAACACAAGGGACAAGCATTGTAAATTTAGTTATTTACAATAAGAAGCAACATAAGGGCTTTTTTCAATGAGTGATAAATATAGATCCATATTCTTCAGGTTATATTTTAAGGTTTATGTAAAATAATAGTTAAACAAGAGAAAGCTAACACGTTCCATATTTCACTGGGTTGAAGTAATTTTGTTAGCATAATAAGGAACTGTCTAAGAACTCAAAAATCATTCTATTTATTGCACTTTTGAACTAAAGAATTATTTTAAGAGACATAGTAATAGTATTTTGGCATCATTACTAGTTATATAAGTGTGAGGGTGTTGAATGAGCTAAAATTATGTTTTTGTACACTATAATATATTTGTGTATTCCAAAAAGAGTTACCTAATTACTGTGATGTATCTTTCATATTTAATACCCACATAAGAATCAGATCTTGAAGAGCTGAACGAACAAGTTTTTTTCATTATTTATTCTTATATAACCTAGGGGAAAGACATAGGGAAGCAGCTATCTAATTATGACTGTTTTAGAAAGACAGAAGGAAGGAGCAAAAGATTTTTCAAGGCTTTTTATATATGGATGCAGAGGCGGATTGCTGCGAAGCTAATGAAGCTTCAGGGCCCCTTCCTTGCAAGGGTCTCTTCCAAGGTCCCGAACTTAATTTATATTCCTTATTTTGTATTTTCTTTCTATCGCTTTCCATGGTTTCCTCCCCACCTCAAACTGTATAAGGCTGCAGGCTTCATAAAAAAGATACACCTGTGTGTAAATATGAACATCTGGACGTCTTTTCAGTTTTAACTAGCTGGGGTCCTCAGGATCGAGAAGGGACTAAAATGTAGAGGAAACTGGAGAATTATGAGCTGAACGAACGTGGACAAGTTTTCATCATCTTCAGAAGCAAATATAGAGGAGGAGCAAAGGACAGCACGCAGAAAGGTGAAGAAAAGTGGGGTAGGAAAGGTGGAGGAAAGGAAGAGAGTATAAGGGAGGGATGAAGAAAGAGCAGAAAGCTTAAAAAACTTATGTGGAAAATCATTTGAGTCTTAGGGACTGAAAAGAGGACACATGAGTCTCACGTGTGTTCTTGGCCACAGCTTTTAACCCTCTCACTTTAGTTCCATCATTCTTTTGGCCACGACTCACGGCATGTGGGGTCTTATATCCCGACCAGGGATCGAACCTGTACTCCCTGCACTGGAAGCACAGAGTCTTAACCGCTGGACCAGCAGCAAAGTCTCTCAACCCTCTTACTTCAGAAATGAATTTGTAATCTCAAGTTTTAAAACATCAACTCTGCAATATTTGTATGGATTATTGTTACTTTTATCTTGGATATGCCATTGAATTTTTATTTCATAAAATATGAATTGGAGAAAAATCTCACAATATTCATTCAACATGGGAACTTCCTCTTCCTCCTCTATTTTCCTCTTTGAATTCGATCCATTTCAGGATGCTTGCAAAGGAACTGCTAAGTGGCTCTAGTGCAGGAGATTACACTTGCAAGATGTTAAAATGGATTTCAGCCTAGACCCTAAGGCAATATAGGTAGCAGATAAGTTAAGAGGATGTACTCTGCAAAAAAATTCTAAATAGATAAATAAAAACTGAAAAACCAGTTTCGCCTTACCTACTTTAAGCACATGACATGGTTAGGAAAGGTGATATGAAGTGGGAGGTTTACAGGGCAGATTTCCTGGAGAGAGAGACTATGCATGTCAGGACAGACAGAATTTAATGGGACCACTTAGAAAACCTTTATATGTTTCCCTGTAGATGGGAGATACAAAGAACCAGAGTCCGACTTGCAGCCAGGAGACCTAACAGGATAGAAGCTCGCTAACTGCTTTGGTGCTGGACTGAAAGAGAACGGCTGCTGTGTTGGAATTAACTTGAATTCCTAGTTTGTTCAAGAAAAGGAACACAGAATCCTGTTTTGATAGGACCTCCTCAGCCAACCAAAGCTGGAAGTGGATTGGTGAATTCCTACTTGCTGCTGAAGCAAGAAGCAACCAGCTGGAATAGAGAAACATTCATCCAGACTGAGGGAACTTTAGATGACAGACCCCAGGTCAAGTGGCCCATGAGAGAGTCTAAACACCTGCTAGGCTCAGGCAAGGCGAAGCCATGGTACCAGTCAGGAGCTCCACCTCTCCTCTCTGTTTGCCTCTCTCCATTCTTCTGCAACGCTGCTGAGGTCGGAAAGTTTAGTTCACAAGACGGTGGAAAAAGGAGTGAAAGCTTGGGAGGAGGGAAGGAGATAAGAAAGGCAATACCTTACATTCTCTAAGCCAGTAGCCAACCATTACAAGGCCTCAGCTTTGGGAGATGAAAAACTTTACAGTTAAATCAGTGTTTTGATTATCATATAGTACTGATTGTTATATGGGACTCAGTTTGCTATTAAACAAGGTAGCAGTTAATGGGCTCCTTACATTACATTTCAACCACTGGCTAGAGACCTCCCCCCCATGGAGTAAATTTTAAAATGATAGTAAAGTAAAAATAAAGATGCTTTTTGATTATATCGCATTCATCCGGCTCATTCAAAGCACTGCTTACAAACATTTTATAATTTTTACAGATTGTTTTTCTGTGAATATCCTTTGTTTAATTAATTAAATGAAACATTTTTAAAGTACATGTTCTGAAAAACTTTAACCCTGTCAAACATTTTCCTTCTAGTCACCCGAAGTAAATATTTCATGGAAAATTAAAATTTAAAAGTGAAGATTTAAAAAAATCTGAAACACCCAGGGAAATACAGAAAGCCACAGATGGAAACACATGATCTCATGTACAACAGTTGGAATTCCCTAAACAAAGCAGAATTGTCAGCATAGGCTGAATTTCTTATGTTTGTGTGTCTGTGTCTGTCTGCAGTTCCCAGCCTAGAAATGTATCAGAGAGCATGTTGACTTTAGAAGCTAAATAATTCAAGTAGATTTTGATTTTACATAAATTTTTCACCTAACAAATAATTTTGCTGTTTTCTTCAAAATCATAAATTTTTTTACAAAGATGATGCTCTGAAAGGGCAGAGGGCATTTATTTACGTGCCACTTATTTCTACTACACTGGCAGATGTTCAGTTTTTAGACTGGGCATGGAAGAAATATGATAATTAAGTGCATTGCTCAAGAACTGAATCACAACTCATTCCTTTTCTGTATGTAGTTATTCTCTACTATAATGTACAAAACCTTAAGGGACCTGTCATATAAATATTTCTAAAGGTCAGTGAATACCTGCAGCATTGCCATCCATCATTACTGAACAAGTTCTGTTTTATAGAGTAATCACATAAGTCGACTAACAAGAGATTATAATTCTTTAAGACACACCTCTTGGTCCTTGACAAGGTCGTTACTGTGCTGTGAGTCTGTTCCCCAAGATGACATATGTCAAAGTATAAAGACTAGTGCAACTAAGAAACAAAGAACACAGACTAACAGATTCTGGAGTAACTAATCTTACTTGAAAAACATACTGAAAACATGGCTTTAGATTTTAGCTAAAATTTGATGAGTTCTTACAAAGCCTAGTGAATTTAGCATTGCATTTTTTTTTTCCACACAAAAAGAATGAATTCTAGCCAGAAGTCAAATACAAATTTAACCATTATTTGTGGTACAAGAGAATGACAACGTGAACCAAAAGTCACATTATTTATTCACGTTTTGGCATTAGAGGAGGAATGTTCTCAGTAATAATACTTAAACCACATTCATCATAACTCACAGATGCATATGTTTTAAAAAAGTAAAGTTTATGAAATGAGGCAAAATTTTAAGTTATGTAACGATGAAATTGTTTTCCTTTGGAAAGTTGCATAACCTAGAGGTTTGGTTTTATTTTGCTATTGCTGTTGTCTGTTAGATTCTTTGGTTTAATCAGTTTTGGGTTTTTTATTGAATTACCTTAGGATATTTAAAGGTTTTTTTTTAACATCTTATCCAGAAAAATGTTTCTTTGGAAGCATTTCAAAGAAGTACAAGCACCTGGGAACTTCTAACACTGGGAATTGTGACATTCCTCACGAAATTTGCAACAGTGTTCCCAGAGTGAGGGCTTAGCATCAAGTCAGATATGCCAGAAAACACACTGTACTTTATAACTCGATAGGAGAAGTAATAAGCACTGATACTATAGCTACGGAAAGGCGAGGTGTTTAAGTACAAGAACTGACTTAATGTTTAAGATGATTGGTGGAGATGATAGGTTAAATAGAGGCTGTACCTAGCAGGGCCCTTCCTTGCTAGCATCTGGTGAAGCACAGAATAATCAGTCACTTCCCACCTCTGGACTTTGTTGTCAGTTCAAATAAAATCTTCTTAACTCACACCAAAAACCGCCAGAAATGGTCAGAGACCTTCTCTGATCTCTGAGAACAGTATCTAATTTAGTAAAACAATTATCAGGAAACAGAGCGAATCAACTCTTTGGAACTAAAAAAGTCCCTGTACGAAACATAATGTAATGAAAATGCCAATATAATCCAGTGTTTATTTAAGTGTTGCTATATCTTACATCCACAACTATTGTATTTTTTGAGCATTCACTATGTGCCGGGTACCCTGTGCTACATGGGGGCAAGTGGTGGTACCAGAATTAATCAGATAGGGATCTGGTGCTCAAAAAATGAGGCATCTAATAGAAGAGATAAGGTGAAGTCAGGATTCTATACCATAGAAGTATGTGCTGTATGATACATCAGACAAGTACACGTGGAAGGCAAAAGAGTTAGGCATGGATTTTAGGTGGAGACAGCATAAAATATTTTCATAATAGCATGTAAACTGGGTCTTAATAGTAGGACTTGCTCTAACAGAAGGGTGTGTGATGGGGAGGGAATATGGGCAGAGAGGATTGGAGCAAATTGAAGGACATTCTAGATAAAGAGAAAAATATGATTAAAAGTGCCAGGCTACTTATAAGAATTTCTGTGATGAAAATTGTTACTTGAAAATGCCTTTATGTTCTTAAAAAGTAAGGCTGCAATTTTAAAACTATACATTGTACAGATCCCAAATACGGCATATAAAATCAGAAATAAAATGTCTTTTTGCTACTGATGATGAAAATAAGGAAATACGGTTTCTCCTTTATTATGGAACTTTAAATATAAAATAAAATTAATAGGATAATATAGATTATTATTTGTTTTTAATTGAGTTGTAATGTACTTATGATAAAATACACGAATATATTTTGAACATTCATTAATTTCCATAAGTCTGAGCAGACTTTGTAAAATTTCCCTTATCAGAGAATCCATTTAAATACAGCTCAGTATATAATGAGGTTTTCCTCCCTTTGCTTCAGCTGAATATTTATTAGTATAGAAACTTGACGTGTTAGGCAATTAGAATATAATTTATGATACATGGCTCATGTGGATGAACTGCTTCCTGCCCATAATTTTAAATGTAAGTCAAATCACAGATTTCTTGTGTTAGTCCCAAAGAAAAATTTTCCTATGAAGTGAATAGTATATTAATATTTTTACTCATATCTTCAAGTGACCATGCTGGAAAATTGTATCTAGAGCAATTCATTCGGCCTCTTTAAAAGCAATTAAAAAACACAAAAATTTTTTACACTGATCAGCCTATGCCTTATGAACAAAATTTATTTCCTGTAGGTAGACACTAACATGCTTGGGTTTCCAGGGTGCCTTTTAATATACTGTTCTCATTTGGTTTATTGAATGCTCTTTTAATAGCCCCTAGAAGCTACCGTGCCTTATAAGGTATCTATCTCAATGAAAGTGGTACCTGATCCTTACAAAATGTTGGTAAATGGATATCTCTTCAAAGTGATTATTTTTTATTTTTTTATTTTTTTGCGGTACGCGGGCCTCTCACTGTTGTGGCCTCTCCCATTGCGAAGCAAGGCTCCGGACGCGCAGGCTCAGCGGCCATGGCTCACGGGCCCAGCCGCTCCGTGGCATGTGGGATCTTCCCAGACCAGGGTACGAACTCGTGGCCCCTGCATCGGCAGGCGGACTCTCAACCACTGCGCCACCAGGGAAGCCCTTCAAAGTGATTATTAAATAAGATCCTTCATGGCAAACTGCAAAAATTATGAAGACCTTGTTTCTTCCTCTACTCTTGTTTCATTCATTTACTTCTCTAAAAACCTTTTTAACGGATACTGTTTCGTGGCAGAGGTTGCTAGGTGACCTCTGCTATCCATACTCCTCTTCTCCCACTAAAGTCAAACCCCTGACTTTTACTTGAGTGAATATTTGAAGTAAATCTACTTTCCCGGGTTCTTTTGTGTTAAGTTTGACTATGTAATAAATTCACGTCAATAAAATGCAGCTGGAAACGTCCTGTGCTTCTGGGCTTCTGGCTTCTGAGATCATTCCTTAAAACATGGTAGTGCTACAACCTTTGTCACTTTTCCCACTGTCCATGGATATTGAGTGTAATGGATGAAGTGACACTTGCCATCTTGGAAAGTGAGAAGGATGGTTACACCTGGGATGGCTGGCAGGTGCCTGAGTCCCTGCGGACTTTGTGGAGCAGAGCCACATTTACCTCCTGACACAAAGGAAATATAAATGTCGATCTTTTGAAAACCTATTAACATGATCCTAACTTAAATAAACACGTGAACCTAACCTTAGGGAATACAACTTGTTAACTCTGATCTTTTAAACATTCTGAGGATTCACCTTTTTCAGAAAGTTTTCCAAGACTGAGCAGTAGCCTGCCCTTATGAATAATTTCATTTTCCAATTGTGGCCACACTGACACTCCAAAGGGACCATAAGGGCAAGATGATCTCTTAAAATATGCATCACATGAAGGGAACCGTGGGAGCTTGCTGGAAATTAATAACAATGCAATTAAAGAGATCTTGATAGAATTGGATGCTCTTATGTGCTTATTATTTTTATCTCTAAATGTTAGCGGTATCCTTTATTTTCACTTCACATTTCAGTCTAGTTAACAAAGAGAATAATTAATCAGTATTTTTACATGGTACACATAACACTTAGCAGAGAAAGGATATTATCATAGTCTCAAATATATGACAGTTCTTGTAAATTATCTTTATCTTAAAAAGAACCTGGACAAATTCAAACGCCATCATCATCGTCATCATTAAGCCAGATTAATAGCTTTTCATGAGGTTGGATAATGAATTTTCTTCGGCTTAACAAGTGATTGTACTAGGTAGTACAGTGTGTGTATACAAATTATCTGTAATTCCAAATGTTAGGGAGGCTAGCATCTTATAGGGAAGGTAAGACAAAAATAATTAAAACACAAACCAGAGTACGAAACCTGCTACAAAATACAACAGAGATTTGGAGAAAAGAAAGGTAAGGGCCAGTGGGCAGGGATTAGGAAAAGCTTCAAGAAGCAGGTAGCAGTTAACACATCCACCTGCTGCAAGACAGTTTAAACACGTGGCCTTCTCATCTGACACCAACTGTGGCCTCAACTCAGACCAAGAGTGACACTATCAAGTAAGTCTGAGATTAGCGATCCAAGTCCCCCAACATCTATCTACCAAGGAAACTTCTCAGGGAGAGTGATGTTTATAGAACAGCTTTTGCCCACGGAGGTCTCTAAGCCAGAGAAGATCTCTTTTCTTCTAACAACCATTGGTCTTGCCTTCTTGATTCCCACAACCTTTGAAAATGACTCCTCTTACTTGTATTTAGTTCTGAAGCTACCTGTCTATATTGACCTTTTCTTTATTTGATTTTGCCTGCCTCTTGTGTTAATTCATCCCTTCTAGCATTTCTTTGGCTATGTCACATACCTGCTGCCTGTCCCTGGTATACTGCCTGTTAAACAACAACAGGGTAGAAGCCTAAGAAGTTCTTATCCTTCTTGCTGCCTTAAAGACAGAGTTACTGATTTGAGACTGCTTTTGCCTCAACTCAGGAAGACACTACTCCTAAGGTGGGTGGAGCAGGACATGGGTAGAGTACTTAGGACTGTTGTCTTCACTTTTCTTTCTAGTAATCCACCTATCAATCTTGACCTCAGCCAGAAGTGAAGGAGGTTTATGAGTGACTTTGAGCCTATGAAATTCAGGAAAAAGAGGATCTCAACCAAAAATCTACCCATGAAAAATCTAAAATTGTAGCTATCTACATTTCTTCTCCTTCCTGGGGATGGGGAAAAGTTAATGGCATTAAAATGCATTCGGTTGATCAGCCATCATGCTAATGAACAATCTGCATAGTTCTGGGTCAGTAACATTACAGCCCCAACTTTCCTGATTGAAAGGGACACAAGGACCTGAGCAAATTGGTTTGAGAGGCTTGTTTCTTATCTCACAATGATAAAGAAGGTCTCATCGAAGAGCTGGATCATATTGACTTGGTTAAAATGCAGTTATCATTCTGTCCTGCTTTAAAATATCCAAGAGTGGGTTGCTAATATTTTTGTTTTTGAAATGGAATGTTTGATCTCATTAATTTTCAAAACAACACTGTGCTTAAAAACAGCCCGCATTTTTCTACTGCTTGTAGAATAGGTTTGAGTGTTAGCTTTTATAAAATGTAAACATGAAGGGTTTCCAGGTTAGTATACTAGGGAGAAAAAAAAAAAAAAACTAACACGTTTTAAAGATTTGATTATATTTCCAAAGCATCCACTTATTTCGTCAGCTTTATTATTACTAATGCACATGATTTCAGGGGAGTAGAGAGAAGCTGAATTTAAATAACTACTTGTGGCAAGGCAGCACCAATTATATACTCCAGGGCTATTTATGTCCTCTGGTGATCAACTAGCAGTGGGAAGTCAAATTGACAACACAGTGGTGTAATCACAATTATGGGTCAAACTTCAACAAGCCTGTTTAAATGGTTCCATTAGGTTCTACTTGAAATACTGATTTACATATATTTTGACTATTTTCAGACATGTGATACACTTTAACATGCAGTGATATAATCACTGCCTGTAAGAATGCATTAGTCTAGAGCACCAAAAAATAAAATGGCATACCATGCACACAAATTCCTGCAGAATTCAAATTGCATTAGAATACATCCCCAACCATATTTTAGAAGATTAAAATATCACTTGGCTTCCACAGCAGGGCTATTTAGTAAGGAAATTTGGATATTTTTAGAATTATTTAAATGCACTTTTCTTTGGAGCATTCATATATTTTTAAGGTAAACAAAAACTGTCCATAAGCCATGAGATACTTTCCTATACAGACCCGTGCCTTATCTCATTTTTATTTTTTATGCTAGTCTGACCTAAATATAGCTTTTCCAGGAGATTTCTCTCTCTACTGCAACCACACCTCCTCCGCAATGCTTTGTAAATATTGCTCTTTTTAGAGACACGTTTTCAGGTGACATAAATATCTTATTTAAATTCTTTCCTTTTAAACATGTTGTCATAATATATATTTAAAAAAAGCATATGTAATGCATACTAAACTAAAGGGCATAATGATAATGTACACCTGAAAACTCATCAGTTAACTTAATGTCCAGACATTAATGCTTCTTGATGCTACCTGACTGCTCCTTCTGGGTGCCATCTTCCACCTTCCCCACCAAAAGAAACAGCTATGCTAAGCTTTATTTTATGATTTTATTGCTTTAAGATGTAGCTTTTTCTCCACATCCATGTGTCTCTAATTGTTTTGTTTGCTGATTTTTAAACTGTCAAAAAACTATACTGTTCTCTACATAATCAAATGATACTTTTTACTTATTTATGTTTCTACTATTTTATGATCCATTCCTTTTGAATGTAATTACCTGTAGGTCAGTAATTTTTATGCCTTATTTAAGATACCATTGTATAAATATATTGTGATTTATTTATCAACTGTATATTTGAGATGTTTCTTGTTTAACACTATTCTGACTATACTCCTATGAGTATAGGAGTATACTCTGGATCATATGTCCTGATACAAATATTCAAGAGTTTCAAAATTGATGGTATCAATTTCTACTCCCTTGCAACATATATGAGTTTGCAAAGTTTCATATCTTCACTAAAATCTTGCCCTTGTTAAAATTCTTAATTTTCACAAATAATAGTAGGTGTCGAATGTTATTTTGTTATGGTCTTAATTTGTAGTCTCTTATTTTTAATAGTATTGAGAATCTTTTTATAGGTTTATGGTGTTTCTGTGTTTGCTCTTCTGTGAAAAGAAAATGCCTGTTTATGACTTTTGCCAATTTTTCTATTTGCTTTTTTTCTTCTGTATTTGCATTAGTTCTTTATGAAATCACATCTTGTTTCTTCAGATGTCTGTCTCCAGCCTATTAAACTCTAAATTCCTTGAAAGGAAGGATTGTACCTTCTTTGTTGTTATAGCCCCAATGATCATCATCGTGGTTCAATTATATATTTCTCTCTTTTGCAGAGAACATGTTTCTTTTGCTAAAATTTCTTCTTAAATCATTAAGAAAAATACTAATCATTGTTCTATGGGATGCTTATAAGATGATGGGATAGGAAGGGTGTGGAAAGGAAACAGAAGCTTCCTTCTAAGTATATATATATGTTTGTATATATATACACACTTATATACATATGTCAATGTGTATATATATATATATATATATATATAACAATGTTTTAGTAGAGAGATGCTAACAAATTTTGGTGTGGAACACACCAGCTTATCTATAAAGTGACTTCAAGAAATCCACCTACCTTAAGACTTTCCTTCTAAATCACACATTATGTTATGATTTTGTTACTACAGAGAATATATAATTTTCTGTCTGCATGTGTATCTTACTTTTTAGTAGATCCTCATTCCACAAGAATAAGTAGAGATGGGAATTGAAATGTTCCAAGATCTAGAGAAATAAATTGCTTCTTATTTGATTGATGGCCCTGAAATAGTGTGGTCAGGAAAATACTGTTGTCTGGAATAGACTTATACAAGGCATAAAGAAGACATTTCTCCATTTGAAAATTGTAACTGCTATTTTGCACAGCACTATTAATAAAAATTCTGATTAGACATGATTCAAAAGGCCAAAGATTTAAATTAAAATTCCAACTGTTATATGAAATTTCTTAGCATTATAGATATTTCATTAAAACATAATAAGCTATAATTGCTAGGTTGTAATTATTTACATTAATTACATAATTGCACTAATCACATAAATAGTGCTAACAGTAGTAGCACTTTCAAACATTTCCTAGTTGCTTCTAAAATTTTAAATACATAAAATGAGAATTAAAGCTAAAATTAAAATGAAGAGATGACAGAATTCTGAGATTTCATTTTTTAAATGAGTTAGAGTGTTCATAGGACTTAAAATAAATCCACAGGTATTCTGCTAAGATTTTATATTATTCCTATGCATTTAACACTTAAAGATATGATTATTTCCTGTGAGTCTTCTCAGAACTTGCTCTATTATATACTAGGAATCTAGACTATTATTCCCATATGCCTGAGGTGAGCCTTTTTACTACAGCTCCATGAAACATAAAAAGAAGTTACCTTTAATTATGAATATAGGCTAACAACCATAGTATTCTACCTCTTCAAAAGAAAGAGAAACCTTTCTATAATACTAGAAAAGCTTTCTTTAAGTTGCTAGAATGTCTGATATCATATTCTCTCCTATTGCTGTAGGAATGACACATTAGTGCCTTGCCCATAGTGGGTACCCCACTGCTACTTGTCCCAGGATTAACTGATACATTTACATTTCAGGGAACATGGTATTACCCAATAAGGAAGTTTTCTTGCTCCTCCATGGTATCTTCAACCCAGTGAACTCAACACTTGGAATGTGATATGTGTTCATATTTCTTAAACATGATTCAGAATCTTATTGTGATGAACACATGTGAAAGTCTCTGCTTATTTTTGATGATTTGGAGCTATTTTGTTAATCCTATATTAGAAGCCTGGGTGGCAGGTCTTCTCTCCTACGTCCTATCAGTGTGAAAGCATAATAGAAGCTCTTTGGTCATGTGGTCTTTACTAGTCACTAAGCATTCACTAAGTCCCTCGTTCTGGTTTGTAGATGTGGCCTGCGTACTTTGTCCAATCATTCTCGGAACCTCAGTATAACTTCAGCAATGAGATGACAGATTTACTTGCTTTAGCACTTTTATGCCAGATGGTGATGACTAATGCTGAATATGGAGAGAAATTTTATTTCCTGAGCTATCCATATTTGTTTTTTGTAAATAATTCTTTCATCCAATCACTCCAAATCTCTTTGTGGCTATTTAGCACTTTTGCAATCTCCTAGGGAGTGCTTAAGGTACAGACTAGAGCCACAGAGTTATGGCATAAAAATCACTCAACATCTTAGACTTGATGTGATCTGATGCTGCTGCTTAACTCGTGGTCTGTATTTTGAGCATCTTCATTGTTTATGTGTCATGCACGCCTTTGGAATTTTGATGAAATATATGGGTTCCTTTTCTGAATTGAGTTCTAAAATGCATAAAATAAATACATAGGATTAAAACAAAAACCATTAATACCGAAGTTCGGTTATAAATGTATTAGAAACTAAATCATGACATGCTTTGTTATCAACAAATCATATAAGATAATATCTAGGATTGCATTCTAATAACTACCTAAATCACAAAGTAGAGATGAGTTGAAACTCTATATGAGTGCAACCACCATAATGCAATATGATATGATGACATAGCAGAATAGTGATACTATTGTGTTTGTTGCTTACAAACATTTGACGGAAATGCTAAATTTGAGGAAAATTCACATTTGAGGGAAATGCTAAATATCAATGAGATTGGGAAAAAAATGAAATAATTTTGTTTCCACCCAAGTTTCCAGACACTAGAGTATTACTGAAATCTCTGATTCTTGTTCTCCAAACCCGATTGTCCTCTGCCCAGGGGAGATGTGGAGACAGAGCATTCTGGTAACCCTCCTAGGGTTTAGGCTTCCAGATTGCCCTGACAAAGCCTAGGTTTTAAGTGTAGTTTAATAAAGGTGCTTCTTTGTTTACAGAATGACAGGATGAGTCGCCTCATTGCCCATTTTTTTTGCTCATCTGGCTGGCCCACCTATAAAGGTGGGTGTTAGATTGAGTTGCCATCTAAAATGCTTTCAGATATCTTCTGTATTTCTGCCAAAATTATCATAGAGCACAGATAATGGAAATTTAGGTAATCTTTACTAATTTCTTAAATTACAGGATCCACAATGTTTACTGCTTTAAATCTGATACTCCTATGTCCCTTTGGGATGGGACAAGAAGCCTAGTGCTTTTTTTTTCTTTCTTTGTTTTTTTGTAGTTTCAGGTTTTTACTTTATTTTTAAATTATCATTATTATTATTATTATTATTTTTGGTGGTACGCGGGCCTCTCACTGTTGTGGCCTCTCCCGTTGCGGAGCACAGGCTCTGGACGCGCAGGCTCAGCGGCCACGGCTCACGGGCCCAGCCGCTCCGCGGCATGTGGGATCTTCCCGGACCGGGGCACGAACCCGTATCCCCTGCATCGGCAGGCGGGCTCTCAACCACTGCGCCACCAGGGAAGCCCAGGGAAGCCCAGGGAAGCCCAGGGAAGCCCACCTAGTGCTTTCTTTAACTACAAAACATCCCACCACTTTTCAGATTAGCACTGATTCTGATAACGGTGTGATTGAGTGAATAACAGCAACTGAAATGAAGGCATTTTCATCTCTATTGAAATTGCTGTTAATGCAACACGGAAAAATAACTATAGAATAAGCCTCGTCAGCAAGTCGGACGATCCATCAGGGATAGGCGGAGGAGATCTTTGTAGTGGATGTGGAATTTCTGTGAAAGTTACTTATTTAGAGCATGTGATGATGACTTTTATTTCAGTTGGAAGTTTGTAGCTTAACTTGTATAACTGTGTTAATTGTATAAATGCCTGTCTTTCAAAAGAAAAACAAGAAAGTGGGCTTCCCTGGTGGCGCAGTGGTTGAGAATCTGCCTGCTAATGCAGAGGACACGGGTTCGAGCCCTGGTCTGGGAGGATCCCACATGCCGCGGAGCAACTAGGCCCGTGAGCCACAGCTACTGAGCCTGCGCGTCTGGAGCCTGTGCTCCGCAACAAGAGAGGCCGCGATAGGGAGAGGCCCGCGCACCGCGAGAAGAGTGGCCCCTGCTTGCCACAACTAGAGGAAGCCCTCGCACAGAAACGCAGACCCAACACAGCAAAAATAAATTAATTAATTAATAAACTCCTACCCCCAACATCTTCTTTAAAAAAAAAAAAAAAAAGGAAAAACAAGAAAGAAATTCACTAATCAAATAATAGTATTATTCTATTAAGGTTATTAATCTTTAATTTGTATACTGTGTACATATAATATATAAATAATATTAACATATATAATTTATACCCATATCTGACTCATTCATATATCAATTAAAGAGGACTAACTTATAATATAGTTATAACAATAATAAAATGATCTATAGATATACACGTCCTTTTTATTATGTATGAATTAATTCCTATTTACGCTAAGTGTTTAGATATCATGTATTAGTTATACAAATACGAACTATTCTAGATGGGAGTACAGGATTATTTTGGCTTATGTTTAATATACAGAATATTAATATATATGCAGAAAGACTGAATTTATTTCCAGCAGAATGGTAATTTTAATCAGGATACTTGTTAACATTTAGCTGTAATTGTTGATTTATCCTAATGATCTAACATTCTATACTTTCAAATGGTTAGGGAAAATTGGACAGATTATTTAGAGTCACTTATTGAATACGTGCTTATTTTTTTTAAACCTGGAAAATATACTTTGGCTTTAATTAGCATGTTAGATACCTAAAATAAGTCACAAGTGATTAAGTTGACTTTCCTATTAATATTACTTCTATTTAAAGGACAACAATGTTTTTTAAATTTAATTGTTTTCAAATACAGAATAATGGACTAAAAAGACAATTCATAAATGGGAATACAGAATTAGTAAATAAACATGAAATACGTTAAATAAAAAGCATGAGGATAACATTTTTTCCCAAATAAAGAAACCAATTTTATTTTACATACATTATTTTAATGTTTAAATAACATAATCTTCTACAAACAATATTTTTAAAGTATTAATAAATAATTACATAAAATACTTTAATAAAAGATTTACAAAGATTTTAAACAATATACCCTTAGTCCTTCTATGAAAATAAAGCCACTGGTAGTACCTTCCTGGCCCCCCTTTTTAATTGCACATCTTTTGTATCGGTGTCTGCATAATTTTGATTCTGTTTTTGTACTTGATATGTAAAATCTTCAGATCTTTTTCATATTATTTGAAAAAAGGTCTTAGCTGAGGTGAAGTCTGGGCAGTTGAGGTGAGATGCGGTTTCAGTATTTCATTACCTTGCCTTTCCAAGAATTTCAAGCATAATGATGGTGATGCTGTCCCAACAGAGTTTTTCTACACCACCTCATAGATGGGGAAGGCTTGGGGGGACCGTGCATGTCCCATGCACTTGGACCTGTTGTTTAGATTCTGTGAAGTTTAGTGACATTGGAGATAGCTGAAGACATTCTGTTTTTCTCCCTCTCTTTTTTAAATTCTATCTCATATCTTCCAGGTCCTTCATTTTTCCTGATATTCCATTTTTCAAATAGTTGTTCATTTTTCTCCTATTTGGACTTTGGCGCTTAGTTGTACATAGACGAGTGATTTACCTCAGTTTCTGATACTGAGAGCTAAATTGTTGCTTGCTCTAATATTAAGGGTATCCTTTTTTCTCCTTAACTTAAAAAACATTCCTTATTTCTAGTAAGATGTGAAGGCCTATTTGGCAAGAAAGCTAAACCTGTTAAAATGTAATTTATAGAATGGATACCAGTTGTTGGTGGGAGCGAGGCTGATCACTAGAGTTTTCCTGGACCATGCTTTGCACATTGGATTCCAGTAGATTAGCGCATTGATTTTTACAATTTATGGCTTTCAAAGCCGTTTGCAGCCCTGATCCTTCATATAGTTCCAATTTGCTTACGTCAGTCAAGAACACTGAAATTGTTCTGTGGTAGCATGTTTCCTTTGTGGCTCTGATTTTTCAATAGTTCAATTCATTTAAATTGGGATTGAAAGTTAACATTGATTTTGCTTTTTAATGTCTAGCATTCCTCAAGGTCTAGTCAAATATATTTGGGCTTATTATATATATATTTAAAAGGACAGCATTGGTAGGTAGTAGTATTTTACAATTTCCCTCTGCATTGTCTCAATTACTGTAACTGATTCACATAATTTGTGGGTTAGCCAAACCAGAAAAAAGACAAGAAGTGAGCCAGACACAGAAAGAAGCCTGCCATTTCTCACCATTCAGCATGGAAATGTTTACTCATTCTCTTTGTGTTCATTTCGATGATCTACCTGCATCTGGAGTCCATGAATCTACATAACAGGTTTTCTGATTCCATTTTGTGGAATGCAAACCTCTGGTCCTTTCCTAGTACCGCTGTTGGCTGGCTAACTCCTGCCCATCTTAACTTGTAATCAATCTGTCCTACCTGACTCTTCTACCTTCAGAAGAATTTGGTACCTGCAATTTCTGAGTGTTTCTTCTAGAGTTCTGCAGCATTAATCACCTTGCACCCTCTGGCTTCTTCCTGCAGGCTTAGGTTTCATGTTTTCTGGTCTGAGTCAACTACCATTCCTCTCCCCCACTGCTGGGCTTCCAAAATTTCTATGATATTTTTCATTCATCATTTCTCTTCATATTCTCTTCAACTTCCCTAGTTTTTTGCCTTTTTATTTTATATTATTATAACCTTGGTAGGCTTCCTGGATGGGGGAGAGCTAAACATATATCTTCACTTATACCAAACATATCTAAGTGTTAATTTCCAACAAAAATTTTCCCCAGAAATACAACTCAAAGGTTGTGTTTATAGCATTCAAACATATTATAGTTTTCATTATCATATAGCTTATAATTAGCCTGTCACAAATTATTATATAAATATAAATATTTTGTACATCAAAAATACATTAACTCATGGGTGAATGAATTCAAATCATTCAGATCTGTTCATTCATTCATTTATGCATTTAAAATATTTACTGAACACATTATATATATTAGGGGCTGGTAATACAGCAATGAATAACACAAACAAGGTCCCTTCTCTCTTGTAGTTTATTTTCTAGAGAAGGGAGATGGAAAATACAAAAACAAAGAAACATAGTGTGCGGTCGTAACAAATGCTAGGAAAAATAATAAAATATTGTGAAGGGTCTTCAAGTTACTATTTTACAAAGAAGAACAGATCGCATCTTTGATGAGGTGGCAATTGTTATCAATTTTCTTTTTTACATTTCCTAGTTGATTCAAAAAATTCTCTAGTGTCTTCCACACATAGAGCACATCTCTTGTCCATAGGGAATCCAGTCAAGGCAAGTCTTCTGCGAAACACCTCGAGGTCACTCTTCTGTCTGACCAAATCAAGGACTACTGTTCTCTTCTTTTGTGCTTTATGAAAAGCTATGGTCATATGTCATTGTCCAGATTCCGGTTCAGGCACTGCATTCCCATTCCTACACTTTGATATTTCATGTTGCCATGCAGTCAATTCTTTCTTGGCATTATTTGAAGGGACAATGGAGATTTTATTACTCTCAGATAATTAACCCTGGGCATTTTAGGATTTGAGATTTAGATGAGAGTTTTATAAGTTGACGAAGTAATGTCCAGAATACAACAGTAATTTCATCATTAATACAATACAAAACTCCAGTTATTGTAACAAAATGTTGATGGGTGCAAGTATTACATTAAATGAAAGATTATTTTCTAGTTCATCCAAAACTAAAAATAAAAACATAAAAGCATAAACATTAAAGGTTTTCACAATGTTTCCTAAAATGCCTCCAAAGCATTTTTGTTTTAATTTTTCTTTACATATATATGTATATGAAAATGTGTGTGTGTGTGTGTGTGTGTGTGTATACACACATATACATACAATGTAGGTAAGCCTGGATCTTAGAAATAGGGTATGTTTGTGTATTTTATTTTACTATGAAGAAAAAAACCCCAAAGGTATAAAACTCTCATATTGATAGCTTTTTTTAAACAATACAACCTTGACAAGTTCGTAAAATAAAATGAGGGGGTCACATAAATGGTAGATCCATCTCTCAATTGGAGACTGCAAGAGCTTTATATTATATATTTGATATGTTCTATAAAATAAATTAGAAAAAACATGAAACCACTTAGAATGGAAAAAGCATTAAAAGGTACAGTAAGAAAGTTCAACTGGGAATGTTGAAAAGGACCATTTTAATTTTAGGGAAAAAAGTATTTGTTGGAATGTATTTCAACAGAAATGCATTCCATATTAGAAATGTGTTGCTTTTTGGAGATGTCTGTTTCTCCTCCTATGTAATAAGCTAGATTCCATATCTAAATAAAAGAAAGTAGGTGTAAACCCTTTATAGAATTATGGAAAATAACTCCACAATTGGTGGCCTCAAGAGGACAAGGGACACCTGTCCAACCCCCTGAAATCTTAGGATAGCTATGAGACCTTTCCAAATCTAGAAGCAGAAATGAAGGATTAGCCGATAATAAAAACTCAAAATGAAATAGATTAATAATAGTCACATCAGAGTGTCCTTTGCCCGCACCTGCCTTACCCTCACTTCCTACCTCCAACGAACTACCTCGCTCCTCATAAATTTCTGTTTTGTCTTTTTTTAATCTTCACATTAAAACACTTTAACCATTGTTTTCAGCTATCACATATTCAAACTTCTCCATGCTAAAAGAAATTTTCAAACAAGACAATAACAACAAAAGCATCTTCCCCCCACTCAGATACCTGATCATACCCATTCTTCCCTCTTGTCAAACGTCTAGAAACAATATTCTATACTTGGTGTGTCTAATTCTTCAACGGATATTTACTTATCAGTAACACAATCAGCCTATCATTTTACTAGTTGGCTGAAATTGCTTTCTTCAAGGTTACGAGTACCTTTCTAATTTTCAACTTTTGAGTCCCTGCCCTATTGAACGTATCTGTAACATTTTCTACCACTGTTTCTTTCTTTCACTGTTTCTCTCCTTGGCTACTTTGACAGTGATGTTCCTAACTGGCTTCCTCTCACCTCTCCGAATCCTCTCAGTTGCCATTGCTACATTCTTCATTTCCCTTTCTTGCAGATATTTTCAAGAATCCTTCACCAATTTTTTGTTTTTAGCTTTTTACTGTTCCTTTCAGGTAATCTCAGATACTTCTATTGAAAAATATCACTCCTAAGCAAATAACTCTCATATCTATATGTCTAGCTCTGACCTTTTAAAACGCTGAGGGATACAGATTCATATTCCAGTTGCCTGCTGATTACTTCCACGTCTTTATCATTCAAGCATCTCAAACTCAATCTGAACAAATTCTAAATCATCATGTTTCCTTTTCTTGTGTTTTTCTCCTCAGCATTCCCCTTGTTGAAAGCCACACACTTTTCAAGAGCTGATGCAAATACTACGTTCTTCTTAAAGTCTCTGATCGTGTCAGTAAAAAAGGCTAATTGAAAATTTTTAAAAAGTCAATTCTTAAATGAAATATAAAGGCTTTATTTCAAAAAGCCCTAAAGCACAGTGGTTAAGAACCTAAACTTTCAAGTCAGACAGCCTCGGGTTTAAATCTCAGCTGTACCTCATAGTGATGCTGTGAACTTTCTCAAACCATTTAACCTTGCTAAGCCTTGGTTTTCTCACATGTTAAATGAAGATAATAATAGAACCTAATTTAAAGGGTTATGAGTAATGTGACACTGTTAATCATAAGCAATTTATCACTGTTCTCAGAATACAAATATTCAATAAATGCCAGTGATGATGAGGATGATGATGATGGTGGTGGTGGTGGTGATGATGATTAAAAATACAATGCAATTATTAGAGTATAGGGTATGCTCCCAAATGGCAGTTTGAGCTAGAGGAGAGCACCAGTAATAATAAAGAATAAAATAATAAAGGGTACGCTTTCTCTCTTTAAAAAGATTTCCTGGAAGTTGCCTAACTTTTGTTTCTCAAAATATAGCTGCAAGAAAGTCTGTGAAATACCTCCTTTTGTTGAGTGCAGGGCCATTGTGAATAAGGAAAGGAGAAAAATGAGTGGATCTTCAGGTAGGCAACTAAGCTTCGCTGCCCCAAAGACTATGGTAGTTCCAGGTTTAGCAAGATTAGCCAATTAGACTTGATTATATCAGCTGTAGAGCTTACTTAATGCAATTAAGTTACCCTGTGATTACTTCTAGGACAAGAGCACTTATAGATAAGTTTACAGGTTAAACTCAAGAAATATAATGAGAGTCTTGTTTCACTGCTCCTTAGATTCACATTTAGAACTAATTTGAGTAGTGTATGGACTGCAAGTTTACATGCTAAGTGAAATGGGAAATGTATGAGAATGTGAAAAAAAATCAATTTGGCCTTTAAAAGTAAGAAGAAAAGATTCTGACAACAGATTTCTAAGAGCTTTCTGGACATAATTTTTTAGATATCTAAAAAATGCCACAAAAAGTTTATTTTAATGACCAAAAAGAATTCAAGACATATTTTCCCCATATATTTCTAAAGTTAGGAATGTTAAAATTAGCACAGAAATAAGATAATTAAATCTGATTTCAAGTATGACAAATGCCTGCATATTATAAATTTATGATTTTTTTTTTTTTTTTTTGCGGTACGCGGGCCTCTCACTGCTGTGGCCTCTCCCGTTGCGGAGCACAGGCTCCGGACGCACAGGCTCAGCTGCAATGGCTCAGGGGCCCAGCCGCTCCGCGTCATGTGGGATCTTCCCGGACCGGGGCACGAACCCGTGTCCCTGCATCGGCAGGCGGACTCTCAACCACTGCGCCACCAGGGAAGCCATAAATTTATGATTTTTAATGGTCAAAAGATGTCTTTTAAAAACTTTATGAAAAAATTAAACATAGGAATCTAGAGTTAAAAATAAACCAATCCTCATAAAATCATCAGATTCAACAGTTTTCATGACTTTGCCCCATTCGCTTCAACTACTCTCTCTACAATTTCCTGAAGTATTTTAAAACAAATTCCTATATCATGTCATTTTACCAAAATGATATCTTTTAGAAAATAGTATTCAATCATTAATTGACAATGTGTCTCTACCAGGTGTCTTCTAGCGGTTTGGCAACATGTATGACAAGAGTTTTCAAATGATGCCTTATCAAAAAGAAAGAACACTTTGCAAATGCTTTGTTGTTTCTATTATGTATTTTTCCTTTATTGCAGGCATCCACAGATCTTAGTGTTAAAACAACTTCCTTCTGAATGGTGAAAGAAAATTTAGCATATGCACAGACCTAATTACAAACAATATTAAATGCATTAAATATTAAATATTAAATTAAATTAAATATTAATTTAATCACCACATGAAAGCTGATATATATGGTCAAAAAATAGTCAACAATAAGACATGGTAATCTTATCAGTTTAAACCTTAAAGTCTTTTATGAATAAAGTTCTTGATAATTGAGCACAGAAATTTATGTTTTGGGCAGGTATCAGCCTTCATCACCATCCCAATACTACCATGTAATAATGGTTTATATATATCCCTTCTCTATTTGAGTACTGTATTCTGATTCTCTCTCCTTTTAGAGGGATATTTCTACAAACCAAATAGAAAATTCATGCTGAGAATTACCAGAATAAACATTTTAGAAATCCCTTGAAATACATCAGAATATATTTTAAAAATATTTTTTGAAATAACTCTTCCATAAAAAGTAACTACTAAAAAAAAGAAATAGTAACTACTGTTGAAAATAATGATTTATGTTTTGAGGTTCGTTACAGGTACGGTTTAAGGAATAAAAAGTCCTTTGTAGTTAAACACATTTTTTCTAGTTCTTTTGTAACTTTATATGCTTATACTTCTTTCTTGTCTTTAAAGTTCACTAACTCACTAAATTAAGAAGTATTTCAAAATCAAGCCAAAGAAAATACCATTTTATTTCCATGGGTTGATAAAAACAGATTTTAATGTTTGATAATATACCTCTTTTTAAAATATTAGGTTAATTTTGTTATACAGGAAAGCTGAA
Source organism: Lipotes vexillifer (assembly GCF_000442215.2). NCBI lineage: Eukaryota > Metazoa > Chordata > Mammalia > Artiodactyla > Lipotidae > Lipotes > Lipotes vexillifer. Next base: position 144,678 of record NW_006786698.1, on the reverse strand, counting down.
ATTTTATAAACACCCAGTATAATTTTCATCTTAACTTACTGTTATACAGATATGTATGATCAATGTTCTACTAGAATATATATAATGGCGAAATCTGAGTGGATAAGAGTGATCTACTAAATCTGTAATTAAAGTTGAAATATTACTTTAAATCTATGTTCTGTATGTGAAATGAAAACAAACAGAAATCTGTGATATGTACTCAGAATTTTTCTGATACACAAACACCAATGTAGCTGTGCACTAAAAGAATGTATTTGAAGCTTCTTAGGAAAAAAATTATGAGGTTTTGCTGTTCCTTTGCCTCTCATTGATGAACTTGTATGTATGAAGCCTCACAACACATCTGTAACACTACAACCTTGAATTTTAAGTTGATATTGTCTGTAGTCAAGTGTGAGTCATGAATTTCAATGCATTTGTTTAAACTGTTCCCTACAGCAAAGATGCAGAAAATACTTATTTCCCTGGTTAGTATCAAATTCAAATGAATTATATCATTTGAATCAAGAAGAAGACTCTAAGGTACTATCCTTCCTATAAAAACGCATAATGAGGGAGAAAAATATTAATGGTTTAATACATTATTAAATTAGAGAGGATCAAGTTTCCTTCTATTTTACATGGATATAATTATAAAATCCCCGTATGGTTATTTTCCCGGATAGTCTAAGAAAGAGATAAAAGATCCTGTCTCTGGAGTCTGATAGAAAACATTATAGCCAGAAGCCAGTACAAGAAATTGTTATAGAGTTGGAAATATGACTTGTTAGTAGGGCTTTTTCTCCAACTCAATTTTTTTCTTATGTCTGTAATTATACTATTCAAAAATATTTAAGCAATTCTTTACCCGGATCATAAGAGATTTAAAAAAATTTTAAGTTCTTTATTTTTCATATTACATCAGGAAAAGAAATCTTTTTTTCGATTCATTATCTAAGTTGAGGCTAAATTGATTTC
>NW_006786698.1:138042-143708 GCF_000442215.2 Lipotes vexillifer | reverse complement strand
ACTCTTTCCATGGGTCTCTGGTATGAAGAAAAAATGAGGACAGCAGCAGAATTTGGTGCCAGTACCGTCCCTATAGTGAAGTGAAAATCTTACTTCATTGACAAGTTTTTTTTTTCTTACCTGAAAATGAGCAGCACTTACTGTTGATATCAATGGGGTAGCTAGTATGCCTAAGTGATAATTTATAGGTGATATAAGGTAAATTTCAATGTATGGCATACTGAAAATTTATGAGTGATAAAAGCACCATTTAAAAGTATCATATATAATATTACAGCACAGAATCTTTTATGCTTGCAGAATGCTTTAACAAGTACAAGTGTTTTAGGACAGATTTCTCATTTGGGCTACATTTAGGGGCAATTTTAAGAGCATAAGGATTATAAATGTAATTGACTTTATACGGTCTATTTCTTTTTTATTTTTGCTGCAAATTGTTGATGAATTAATTGTAGTAAAGATAAATGATTAAAATAACTATTATAATAATTATTATTATATTCTTAGCATTCACATAAAAGGGACAGAATCCACTTTAAGCATTTTGAAGAGAAAAGCTAGTGATGAGAGATAAATGGACAGGTCTGTGAGCAGAATTTTGAAAAAGAAAGCAATTCTTACTACTAGTTTTGATTCCAATTTATGTGTCTTCTAATAATTAAAAATACTCATGCTGATCTCACCTTACAAATAGGGAGTCCAAATGAGGAATATCCAACAATGTTGCTGAAATATTCAGTAGGCCCTATATTATTTTAATTTACTCAGTGCTAGATAAGTGCCATCCCAATTTGTCCAGCATGCTTGACTGAAGTGCCTTACTCAGACCAACTGCCTTAGTAAATGGTTTCATGCAATTCTTTCTTCTCTTAAAATTAAATTTTAATGTTCAGAATGCCTCTCTAAGCTACTTAATACATAGCAAGATAGTTAGCATATAGTAAGATAGATAGCTTATAGTGAAGCAGTAGTGTAGAGTGAGGTACTTCTAAACAAATTCAAGCTATCCTGTAGCTACTCTCTTACATATCTGTATCTAAACATTCATACACTGACGTTAGGTCAAAGGGAGAAATATGCTGGTGTTATAGAACAATCTAAATACTTCTCAGAAACGTCCTGTGGTAATAGCTACCTAACTTACCACTTTAGTCATGAGATGAGGCCAGCCCTGCTGGATGGTGTTTGTGAAGGTTAAGGGCTGTGCAAATGTTTCAAGTCCATTGTGATGCTCAAACACAGCAATGGCTCTTACTGTTTAGATATTGCTTTCTTTTCATTTTATTGATTGAAAGTTTCCTCTTTCCACTTTATTAGGTTGTGTTGTAGTCTAACATAAGTCAGCACAAATTTCTTTTGAAAAGAGAAAGAGTATAATGGATATTTTGAAAGGAGGAGTAAGGATACAATTAGTAAGGTTATGTGTGTATAAAAGCACTATTTCTCACCTACCCCCCCCCACCCCCGCCTCACCCTTCCCACAGAGACACCTATATGCAAACCATATACCAGAAAAACAACAATTCAATATGAGGAAGGGTGAGTCAAGTCTAAAGTGTTAATTGACTTAAAGGGTTCATGGTATGAATAGAATGGGATGGGCTGGTTAGCTTCACATTGTCTAGTTTGCCTATTTGATTAAATAAAAAGTGTTCAATTGATTGCCACAAATTTGAAAGTATCTTTCTAGGTTAAGTACTGTTATAGACACTGGAATTATAGTAGTGAAGAAATCAGACAAGAATTTCTGCTTTCAGGAGCTTATACTCTAGTGACAGCTAAACACTTCTTGCTCTGTGCCAGGCACTGTTAAAGTTGGTTTATGTGTTTTAAATCTCACGACAACCTCATCAGATAGGAACTATTAACACAGATGAGAAAACTGAGTCACTGGGATTATTTCTCCCTAGGTTGTAGGCACTCAACCACTTATGTAGCTGAGGTCACATAGAAATAAAGATTAACATTCATAAAGCCACTGTTTTCTGAAAACTCATACATTCTTTTCTAATGGAATTAAGTAGCACTTCTTAGGTTGGTTATAATGATGAACCTTTGAAACCTGTTGCATTTTGCATCCTCCCATAACCATTTTCTGGCAATTGTCAGTATATAAGTTGAGGTACCAGGATTTGATTTGGTGGGAACTCTATGATATTTTGTCTCTTCTGTCTTTAATTTTAACCAAATTTAAGTAAATTGGTCAGATCTGTGTTAAGATTAACATTCAGCAATGTTATACTGGCACAATATTACACAATGTATAGAACGCCACATTAAACATTCTTTTGCTTACTATAAGGCTATAAAAACATGAGGAAACTTGGAAGAGAAAAGCAAAATGACATTCATTCCGTTCGTGCATTCTATTCCTCGTCCACCACGCTCTGTTATTTGACATTGGAACCAGTCATGTAAAGTCTGGGAACCTCAGGTTCTCCCTCTGAAAGAGAGCTACCAGCAACGTTCTTCCACAACAACAGAGCTGGTGTGAGGATCTCACAGGAAAAATGTAAATAAACAGGCTTTGACATTTTTTAAAAGTATTCACATTTTCAGTTACAAATAATTTTAAAGGAAGGGATAGAGCATTTAGCCTATTCTGTAGCAAGCAGTATGCGAGATCATTACAAAGATCCTACTTAAGGGAGGAGGGAAGGAAATGACAGAGCAGCACCTTGTGCATATCAGTCCCTCAACAAATGTTAGTTCACTTTATCTTTTCCACTGATATACACTAGAATGTATTCCTATGTATTTATGTACAACTTTAAGAACCAAATTGAAGAAAACAGAGAGAAATATAATTACCTCTTGTTTCTTAAGGGCATAATGTTTAGAAACTCTTAATCCCTTTCTTCTCCTTTGCCTTTCTGAACCTAAGACTTTTCTGAGTAAAAATGTCTGGAAGGAATTAGCATTTCTCAGCAAAAGGTCTCAAAGAGTGAAACTGGACAATGCTCACTTTGGGTGAGCAATGTGCATTTCACTGTATCTAAAACCAGGTCCTATATGGTCAAAAGTGAATGCCCTGAGGAGAGAAGATGACAGAGGTCCTGATTGGCAAGGGCTAGAACGAGAATACGTAGAGAAGCAAATGACCTTGACATCCCCTGCCCTCCTTCCCTGGAGAAACTAGATGAAGATCACCAGTGTTGAGGTGGGGAGATGGTGGTTAGGGGATATTACATAGTTGAGAGAAGCAGCAAAGGGCAGAGAATGCTCTCGCTTTTATTCCTCATTAAGGACTCTGAAAAGAAGCCACCACTCGGGCTTCCCTGGTGGCTCAGTGGTTGGGAGTCCGCCTGCCGATGCAGGGGACACGGGTTCGTGACCCGGTCCGGGAGGATCCCACATGCTGCGGAGCGGCTGGGCCCGTGAGCCATGGCCGCTGAGCTTGCGCGTCTGGCGCCTGTGCTCTGCAACGGGAGAGGCCACAACAGTGAGAGGCCCGTGTACAGCAAAAAAAAAAAGAAGCCACCACTCAGGTGACCCCACACGCACCTCTGATGCTTTCGCATGAACTTGGCAGAGCAGAATGGTCAGGCACCGGGAGACCTCCGTGTCCATGTGGCATCCATAGCACCTAATTAGAAGCTGTGGCTAGGGAATTTGTGGGGTGGAAGATGCCACAGAAAATAGTTGGGACAGTGCCTTTGTAGAAAGGACTGGGCATCACCGAAGCTGGGGCTGACAACAAGAGCAGCAAGACCATGGAGTGCCATAGTGAAGGGACCACTGAGATTAACGGGACATGGGAAAGGGGCATCATTAAGCCACATCAAAATTACATGACTACAGACTTCAGTCAAGAATGACCACAGGAGAAGCAACAACTAGTTGAATAAAGAACACTACCTTGAGCCCCAAGGACCTGAGATCTCCTCTCAGGGATACTGAATCTCCCTTCTCATGATATGGTCACAAACCCTCCTCTTTCCCCCGATATACCCAGTGACTAGAGAAGGGAAGCAGAGTTACAGGAGAATAGCTAAAAGACTGAGCATTTCTATCCATAAAAGCTGAATATTCCTCCACACTGTTAAAATTATTGAATTAAAAAAACACTTTTGGTTGGATTAGAAGCTTTTTTTTTTTTTCTTATTAACCACTGCATAGGTTAAGCATAAAGGAAGCTAGGTTAATCATAGACATAAAAAGAAATTACATTATCTCTAAGCATGAGTTGGTGTTGAGTGACATTTACTATCCTGATACAAAAATAACTAAGGGTGGAGGAAGAAGAACTATTATGTGTGGTGATCAGAGGAGGCCCTTTGAAGGAGATGGCACTGGAGCAGCACACTGAGCGGTTAGAAAGACTGAGGCAAATGATCACAGTGGAGAGTCTTTCAGTCAGAGAAAGTGCGGAGCCCCCAAGTCATGAAACCTGACCTGGATGCCTTCCAAAAATGGTGCTTTTTGTTGTTGTCACCAGACACATTATTCCCTGTGAGAGTGGCCATGCAAGGTTCAGTCCTCTAAATTCAGCATAACCCATTGTTGCTTCAGATCACGTTCCATCAACCACCAGCTCAATCACAAGCTCCACACCCAGCTCTCGCACGTTCCTCAGAGCTCAGTTTCCTCCACCCCTGAGGGCTGCATCTGAGCCTCAGCATTGCCTCCATGCAAACCTGGGGCTGTGTGCTGGCCCCATGCAGGCCCCAGGGCTGGTTGTGGCTGGAGAGCTCCACATTCCGGGTCAGGCTCCAACCATCCTTGCCATCAGGGCACTCCTAACTGTCATGGTCTATATTTTCACAGATGGATTTCTTTTTGGTTTTGCTTCCTAGTTTTATTAACTGTTAACAATCCTTTGTCAACTCTTACTGACTCCTTGCGGATTTCAGCCACATGCTGATTCCCAGGTTCACAGCTGTACCTTTTCCTGGATGTCTTTCCTAGTGTCACCATTTGCCTTCACAAACTTACAATTATAGTCAGTTTTGGATTTTCTATTGTTCATAGCGTTCTGTATCCTTGTGATTCCTAAGTTTTAAGAGTCTAGTTCACAGAGTCTAGTTATGATTGTCCTAAAGCTTGAACTTTTCACAATACTCCAAGCTTCCTCCAGAAAGTTAAAACGGAAACAAAAACAAAAACACAACCTACCAACCAACAAAGAACTGAAAAACAAACTATGTGTGTGTCTGTCTGTGTCTGTGTGAGTCTATGTGTATATGTATTTTAAGCCTCACAACAATCTTATGAGAAAATATATTATTATCGCTAGTTTACAAGAACTGGAGGCTTGAAGGTAAATTGCCCATGATCACAAGCTGATGACAGGGATTTGCTATTAGTGCAATGTTATTCTAAAGCCTACGCACTTTCCACTGTGACACAATGGACTTTTACTCCAGGTACTATCTCTTCTGGCATTTTTCCTGGCCTGCTTTTCACTCATTCCTGAGGTCACACTATCCTGGCATATTCCTTTTAGCAAGACTCCCACCCACTTGCCACTTGGTAGCAATACAACCTCAGGTAAATTATATCACTTTCCTGAATTTTGTTTTTCTTGTTTCTAAATTGGGGATAATAATTATAGTAATACAGTGAGGGTTAACTGAGGTAATACTCGATGCATGATAAATGCTTATTCTTCTAGTCTAATTGTTGTTTTGTTATTGGCCACATGTTCTTTGAAGATTTACCATTAA
>NW_006786698.1:104556-137944 GCF_000442215.2 Lipotes vexillifer | reverse complement strand
TACATTTTGCTTTACTGAATATTACCATATTATTACAACTTTGCTCCAACGCTTTACATTATTCAATTTTAAAGAATATTTGACATACACTCTGATATTTTGTAACTGAGAGTAGAATTCAGTATCCTATCCAATAAGTTTAATTTTCAAAAGAATAATGTTCTCTTGTCATCATTAGTCTCCTCATGGCATAGTCCCTGAGGACAGTGCTTGTGAGGTTATAGTGAATTAAAGTCTCAGAGAGATTGAATAGCTTGGCTATGAGTGAAGTGGACAGATAGTGACAGTAAAGAGCTCAAATTTCTGGACACTCATTATTAGAATGCTACCCAAGTCAAAGAAGGTATACCCTGCAGTATCAAATGTAAGTGATTCCGTATCTGTGGTGTCAATATTTCATGCATGTATCTTCTATTTAGGGATAATTTGGAGATATTTTTAAAAGAATTGTTTCTTCCAGTTAAACATTTAGAGGAATGTATAATTCCAGTCAAGACAACCATAAGTCGCTATTATTTGTACACCTGCCACAATAATTTATCTTTATTTTGAGGATTTATACTATGAAAAAAATAATGATATCTTCAATTTGAGGACAGATAGGCAAAAAAGATAATAACTTTCCAGTACATTCTTTAGAAGTACTGCTAATAAATGAAGCTATGTAGTCTTTCCTATCATATTAAAACATAGTAGCTCACTTAAAAGTTTCTTTGTTTACGTGATTGAGAGATATATATATACATATATAATGTGTGTGTGTTTATATATATATATAGTTAAGTATGGTTTGCCTATAATTCACTGTGACAGTTAATTACATGGAATTTTGATCAGCATATTAACCAATTCCACTGTCTTCCATGTAGGTTAATTGATGGTTCACTTGTAATTTCTAATGGTCTTCATGTTATACACACACACATTTTTCTTTTTTCTTATTTAAGTTAATGAAATGTGTATGGGAAGTTATTAAGCCCTGTTACCAATTCACACATTGGCCTGTGAGGTATTACCAAGAACATTAATTCAATCCATAAATGAAGACTGGATGCATTTTAACTACATTCTATGTTACATATATAGTGTCATATAATAGTACATGTATGATATCCATCTCTCTCTATTCCCCCTTGTCCACTATGATGGTTCCATTCTATGCCTTTGCTAGACAAGTTATCAATTCTTATAGAATCATAAACTCCTAAACTCTCTTAGCTTTGGAAGGGAAGTTAAAGGTCACCTAGTTCCTTCTCATCTCTACTTACCATTTTCTCTGAAAGCAAAAAAAAAAGCAACCACCACCAGCAAAAAAACCCACATTCTCTATTTAAAAAGTTTATGGAAGTTGGATGAGAACTGAGGGAGGAATAGCCTATGAGGGGAAGAATAGCCTTTGCATGGTTAAGTTTGAAAAAAATGTTACTATGGTGTTAGATCTAGGACATAAACCCTCAATCTGTATTAAAAAAGCTGACACCAGCTCACCTAGGGAAGAGACAAATAGGCAAGGCGCACACAATGCACTTATGTTAAAGTCCTTGTGCGTTGAGTGGAAAAGGAACTGGGGGCTTTTCAGGGATAAATATCCCAGACTTCTGGATATTCCTAGTTGGCAAAAATTTAATTCATTTACTAATGTAAGTAAATGTTATCTCTTCCTTTTGAGTAGATGTAGCTGGTAGTGGTAGTGGTGAAATGGTGCTATGCGAGGTTTGAGCTTTATTATTTTGTGATAGCATGAGTGTTTCTCAGGAAGAGAGGTACTGTGTATACCAATTATCATACACGAGTATGGAAGGACTATTAATCTTGTTATTAATAAAAGGAAAACAATTTCAGATATCATGTCACCCTAGGAATCTATGCTCAACACTCAGTAAGAAAGTGGAGTGAAATTTTAGTACATCTCCTATCATGAGAGATAAATGACTAGTCATAATCTCAGATCTCAGAGTAATGCTCAAGCAATATTTGTAATCTGTATAATGAACCAAAATGGCAAGTGTGATATTTTTACCCTACTAATAGGACATAAAAATTCAGTGTTCTTACTTTTTCTTTCTTCATGAACCAGAGACAGATTTTTCAGCCTCTGATTTGAGTAATACCGACGCACGTATCATGCAGTTATTTTGGTAGTTTTCAATTTAACAGACTCAGAACAGATTTATAAGTGTTTCCATCAGAAAAACACTCACAATTGGTCTAACAGAGAAGATGAGAGACATTTGTGCTGGTCTATATTTCACCCCAGTTCATGGCCACCGTCCAGGGTCGCTAATTTGGTTTTTGACTCTGTCATATTCCACTGAACCATTCTGAGGAAATAGCCTATGCATCTGGCAGTTAAAAACAGACAGAAACGGAAATGGGACTTGAGCTCCCCAATCCTCTTCTACTGAAATACAGCATTGACTAATGATGATTTCCCTAACAATATTAGTGTTGTTAGACTCTCCCATATCCTTTTGTTGAAGTTTTCTGGCACCGGGGAGCTAAGAATGAACACGCAGGACATACTTAATGCTAAAAATCTATGCATCCACTAAAGGCATTTAGAATTCCAAAGTGAAAGTATATGTAGCACTTTACTATGAACAGAATTTCAATATGCCACTCATGGATGAAAACATGAATTCCATTTTAACTTCAAATACACATCTTTATAAGATTATATTCAGCTAATAACTAAACCTATTCCATTAGAGAGGTATGACAAAGATGAAGTGCCAAGCTTCACAAATGAGAGGATCTAATTCATCTATGCTTTGTGAATTACTCATGCTTGACATTTGAGGAATTTATACCAATGAAATGCATAATGGATCAAAAGTTAGTAAGTTTTCAATTTAATTTTCAAATATAGGGACTTAAGGTGTGGAGGGGAACTTTGAGGATAAGAGGCACGTCATGTGTGTGTCTGTGTATCTACATGCCATATACATAAGGATCTTTCCAGAATCTGCCATTATCATCCAGAGGCCATGTTTCCTAAGTAGGTTCTAATACGGAAACAAGTGGGATTTCATGGTCAGCAGTATCCCTGCTTTCAGTCGGGGATCAATGAAGGATAAGCCTGAAGCTGGGCCTATATCCTGTGCAATCTCATTATGACAGGTTTCTAGGAAATCAATCTGTCTGCTGTTTACTGCACATTTCTCAGATAGATCACATTGAAATTCAGCCCTAAAGTTCTTCAACTTTCATCCCGTAGAAGACAGCAACAGTGGAACCAATTCAATGTTAAAAAATACATAAATATGTAAATAAAATTGTGGCATATAGATAGGCTTGTCGCTGCTATGGCCTTTTAAATATCCATACAAGAATACAATTTTCTAAAAATATCCTATAGAAAATTAAGTTTCTAGTAGAAGTCACTTGATTTTTTTCCGGAAAGGAATGTTACAAGTATAAATTAGGGAATATTCATGCAAATAATCAGTGGAAAGAGCCATTATTACAGTACTGTCTGGGGGGTGCTACAGATGAGTATCATGAATAAGGTAATGACATTAAAAGAAGGACACTCCTTAAACAGTGTTCAGACAAAGCCATCCTCATTTCCCTATCTGCTTTAGAGAAAATCATATTATAGCAGGGAGATTCCATTTGTTATTTACTTTAAAGCTGCAAATAAATTACTAATTGTCTTTCTCTTACTCATCTAGCTGTGAAATGAGAATGTAAGAGAGAATTAAGTAAAGTACTTAGTTAATATTTGTGAGGGATTTAAATGGGAAAACAAAAAGAAAAGTCCCGATAGACAAATGCTGCTTTCTGTACTTAGACGGAATTAAAATTTTTCACACCCTGGTTACTAAACCAGCTGCATGCATTCTCCCAGAGACCAATTAGTTTACAACACACTTTTTCCTTAACAGAGGTCCAAATCTTCCACATCCTACCTTGATGAATGTTTGTATATATATGCATAATTGTCATTTATCAACACTAATGTTAACAGTGAGCTTTGTAAGTGGCCATTAAAAATTCTCAGTAAGGCCTGATTTTTCATTACAAAAATACTACAGAAGTACCTTTATGGATTTATGTTCCAGATGGTAGTACCATCTGGGAGCTAACTTTCATTGTCTAATTTTTTTTTTGCTACATTTACATGTATTAGGCATCAACACCCACTTCTGGTTACAATCGTTTTTTTCTTTCCTGAGTCAGTGTTTAGTTGAATGTGTTCTGTGTAGCTTATTATGAAATTGATCTCAGGTGTCAAAACAAAGTAAACAGATTGGAAATTTCATATTGCTAATAATAGAACAGCAATAACACGACCTCCATTGACCATTTGAGACGTGAGATCAGTGGCATCTGTGCCCTAACACATTGGCCTGAAATGTGTATCCTAAGCAGGTTGGGTCTGCCACTCGGTTCCCTTGTGAATGTAGACTTTCCAGATGGTTCTGATGAAACTTTATTTTCTTGAGAGGCTGCATTCAAAGAACACCTGATGGCCTCCAAATGCACCAGAAATTAAACTGCAAAATTTTCTAGTAGACTGATAAAAATGAGAATGACATGGAGTGAACATTAACAACCACCATGCATTACCCTTTCCTTAGGGACACAGGTCCTATTCTAATTCAGTCTTGAGAATCAAGCGACAGACGGATAGGCCCATCTCTTTTATTCCACATATTAGGACCAAGGTTTGACTTACTTTCAGCCAAAATGTCTTCTAGATGTAATTCTTCCTCCTCCATCCCATGTATCTAACCTACATAATTCTCATCAAATTGTCATAGTCTTCCTTTCACCAAACAGTAGTAAGCCCCTCAAATATGCCCACATCCCAATCCTTGCTACCTCTTAGTATGTTACCTTACATGGAAAAAGGGAATTTGGAGATTTTTGGGTCCGGATGCGCAGGCCCAGCGGCCATGGCTCACCGGCCCAGCCACTCCGCGGCATGTGGGATCCTCCCAGACCAGGGCTCGAACCCGTGTCCCCTGCATCGGCAGGCGGACCCCCAACCACTGCGCCACCAGGGAAGCCCTGGAGATGTTTTAAAGATCTTGAGATGGTTAGATTATCCTGGAATGTCCATGTGGGCCCAATGTAATCCCAAATATCCTTCTAAGATAGACGCAAAAAAGTCAAAGTCATAAGAAAGAGATGGGATGATGGAAGCAGAGGTTGAAATGATGCACTTTAAAGACAGACGCGGGATCGTGAGCGGAGAGATGCAGGCAGACTCTAGAAGCTGGAAAAGACAAGGGAAGGGATCCTGCCCTGGAGCCTTCAGAAGAACACAGCACCAACAGGCACCTTGATTTTTAACCCCATAATGCTCACTTCAGACTTTGGGTCTCAAAAACTGTAAACAAGTAAATTTGTGTTGTTTTAAACACTAAGTTTGGGGTAATTTGTTACAGCAGCAACAAGAAAGTAATGCACATAATCCTTCCTGTCTGTGGGGTCAAGAGCTCTTTTCACAGAATCTTGAATTATTTTTCCCACAGAAATAATCTGTAGAGAGGGATAGTTTATTACTAAGGAAGAGTAAGGGAGCATTGCTTGAGCAACGTTCTCGAGAAGGTGAGAATGGCTGGAATCCAGGACACAAGTGGGAGGACTGTCTTCAGGTAGGAACAGAGACAACTGGCTTCCTTTTAAAACTATCTAATGATAAGAATATCGCAGGCTATGACAGCATTGTCTGGCAGCCTCTCTCAGTTTTCCTCCAAACCCTGTGAACAGTAGTTCACTTCATAGTTTCCTCCTTCTTTCCTCTCTTCTTCCCAGTGATCCCATCAACAGACTGCTTCTCTTCCCCACTGGATCTTTCAATATTCAGTCTTATCCTCTTCTAATGGCATTTATGCTTATTGATTATTTATTTAAAATGAACGCCTTCTAAAACAATCGTTCTCAACTGGGGATGAATTTGCCCCCAGAAGGCATTTGGTAATGATTGGAGATATTCTGGTTGTCACAGCTTGCAGAGGATATACTGCTGGCATCCAGTGGGTAGAGCTCAGGGATGACTGCTAAATACTTTATAATGCACAGAACAGCCCCCCGTAGTAAAGTTATGCATCCTTAAATGTCTATTGGCTGTTGAGAAACCCTGTTTGAGAAGATACATCATTCTTTAACTAATGTTATAACACTCATTTTCCTCTAAGCCAACCTTCTTGAAAGAGTAGCTTCCACTCATATTTTCTACTCTATTTCCCGTTAATCCTTTACTACAGCATGTTGATTTCGACTCCTATACCCTTATGCTCTCCTTTGGGATGACTCTCTCAAACCCCTGACTTTAAATACTCCCAATACACAAGTGTTGCTCACATTTTATATTTAACCAGTTCCACCTCCAAACCTCAGACAAATAGGTCTAAGGGACGGCTGGCTAGGCATTTCCCTTTCTTCGTTTCAAACACCTCTAACTGAACACATACAAACTGATCTCATCAGTTTAACACTGAAATGTACTCTTCCTCTTGCAACATAGCACTTTCTTCCCCTCTTTGATATTTTATTTCTCTCTTCATGGTCCACTCATTATTCCCACCCACTTACCTGGCATATATGCTTATTTTTAAAAATTCAGTTCAAGTTTCTTCATGGAAATCTTTCTGGATACCTCCAGCTGCCCAGAGGTGAGTAAGATGCCCTTCCTCTGTGCTCATTCTTTATGTCTCATTGTATCCTTCTCTTGATACATCAGTTATACAGTTTGCCATATGGTATTTGCACTTAGCTGCATAGGAATTAAAGTCTATAACATCGCATAGTATTTTCCCCTAAGAATCCAAGATGGGTATTACTTGAGGGTTTGGATATAATCACACTGGACTTTCCCAGCTGCCTTCACAATATGACCTTAACTTTAATGTCCCATTTCTCCGTCCTTTCTCTCCCAAATACTGGGGTTCAACCTTAGATATGTAAAAAGACTTCTCTAACTTAGTGTTCAAAATTCTAGACTGGCCCCCATGACCTTTGCTCCCTGATGTTACTCTAGTGATTATGTGACCTTACGTGGCAAATGGGATTTTGCCCTTCTAGTTAAGATCACTCATCAGTTAATTTTAAAATAAGAGATTGTTGGACTTCTCAGGTGGCGCAGTGGTTAAGAATCCGCCTGTCAATGCAGGGCACATGGGTTCGAGCCCTGGTCCGGGAAGATCCCACATGCTGCAGAGGAACTAAGCCCGTGCACCACAACTACTGAGCCTGCGCTCTAGGGCCCACGAGCCAAACTACTGAGCCCGCACGCCTAGAGCCCGTGCTCCGCAACAAAGAGAAGCCACCGCAACGAGAAGCCTGCGCACCGCAACCAAGAGTAGCCCCCGCTCGCCGCAACTAGAGAAAGCCTGTGAGCAGCAACGAAGACCCAACGCAGCCAAAAATAAATAAATAAAAATAATAAAATAAAATAAAATATGAGATTGCCTAGGTAGGTTTATTCTAATTATACGAGCCCTTAAAAAGTTATGAGTTTTTTTTCCTGGCTGGTAGCAAAAGAGAAAAGTCAGAGACATAAGAGGCATGAGGGCTTCAAATGCCATTGCTAGAAATGAAGGGGACCCCATGCAAAAGAAGGCAGGTGGCCTCCAGAAGCAGATGGTGACCCCCAGGCCCACTGCCATCAAGGAAACTGGGAGCTCAGACCTACAGCCCCAAAGAACGGGACTCAGCCAACAACCTGAGTGGGCTTGGAAACAGATTCTCCCCCAGAGCCTCTAGGTAAGAGCTGAACTTAGCTGACATCTTGACTTCAGCCTTGTGAGACCCAGAGCAGAAAATCCAGGCAAACCCACTGGAACTTCAAACCTAGAGAAGTGTGAGATAATAAACGGTGGTTGTTTTAAGCCGCTAATTTTGTGGTGATTTTCTAGGTAGCAATAAAAAACGAATACCCTAAGCAAGCCCCAGCTCTCCCTTTATCTCAGTGAATGAATCACTCCTTATTCTACACCACAGTTCAAACAGCTAGTATGATTCCTACATGTATCTGCTCCCTCAGCCACTAGCTTTTGTGTCCTAAAGATAGGTGGGCATTGTATATTATTCACATAATATCTAAGGGATAAATAAACAAATGAGGTAAAAAATTTCATGTGACAGATAATTAGTTATACTATTGGTTTGGCTCTGTGGAAATAAACATTTATAACCTTAACTAGGCAAATCAAACTATCTAACTAGCTTGTAAGGATAGACTCAGCCAGAGCCAGGATCCCTGACAACCCAATCTGATATAGCAGTAGAGCCTAAATGACAGCCTGGGGAAAACCAGGCAGTGCTGTGATATGCTTTGGGGTGGCTCAGTACATGCTCTTCTTGAAAAAACAGGCTCAACTGCAAGAGGAAGAAATGAGAAACCTTTGCACTACCCAATGCATTCAGTCAGGATATTCCACTACAATATCCATGCCTCAATTCTTACCCTTCAAGAATAGACTGGCATTATTTTCTATACACAAAGATTTCACGTGTGTGGTTAAAAGTTCAATCCATGACCAGCGGTCCTTTTCTTGGAGTAATATAATCAGCAATGTCACCTTCAATTCTGATAAACCAAGATATAAATGGTAAAAGAGGTTGCAGCCAAAGATGCCTCCTTTGTTTCCTTCTGTAAATCAAATACTGTGGATCCTGGTAAATTCAACCTATAATTTACAACCCAGGAGTAAAGAGAGAAGACTGACAGCTGAATGATTTTGTTTAAACTATACAGATTAGCCACTTTAAAGAATGTGTCTCTCATTTTAGACTAGGTCCTATCAAAATGGAAAAGAACAAGACAGAGTAACCCAAAGGCATAGAGGAATTCTGCTTATCACACTGTGTTGCCTGTAATACTTTGCAATACAAGCTAATTTGAAGAATAAAAAGAAACACTTCATGCTCATTTACACACCTATGGATCTGACTTCAGAGATTACAGATGTGAAAAATAAAACCCTAAAGTAACTTTAAAAGAGAGCACTTTAAGAATATTATCAGTTACATTTACTATGAGATTTAAGAGAGATTTAATTAATATATTCTTCTAGATTATATCATTACAATTGAAAAGACATAATTCTTCTGTCTTGAAGGACACACTATATTGCCAACGTTTAAAATTAAGTCATGATTTAATTAGCTTGTATGGGAAAGATTCCATTAAAAAAGTAGATACCAGAACAAACTAGTAAATTATAAGCTACTTTCACTGATCTGCACAAGACTTCATAGGGGAACAAATAAGCTTATGCTGTGCTAAACTTTGAGATTTTGTGATTGGTAACTAGTAGTAGGTGCATGACCTGTCTTAGTCTGACATACAGATGGTAAGAAAATAAGTATGGGTGAATAGATAAACAGAAAACAGGATTAAAGCAGAGCAACAAACTAGTTTACTCATTTTTTTTAATTTTCAGTATTTGTACACTCCACTGAAAATCAATTATAGTGATATGGTTTTTGTATTGTGGCTCTTATTTGAAAAGTTCATTTGTTTTTCCTTTCTTGTGCCTCTCTACTAGTTATATTCCTGTTTCA
This sequence comes from Lipotes vexillifer, assembly GCF_000442215.2. NCBI lineage: Eukaryota > Metazoa > Chordata > Mammalia > Artiodactyla > Lipotidae > Lipotes > Lipotes vexillifer. Next base: position 128,425 of record NW_006786698.1, on the reverse strand, counting down.
TTTCTTTTCATAGAAAAGAGCTGTGCATTGTATGATAAAATAGGGATTATGATTACTTAATACAGAATAAAGTAACAAGATAGATGATTATTGAAGCCAACCAGAGAAAGGACTCAGGGCAGAAAGTATTTACTCTTCTATTTCCTGTAATGATGTATTTTCAAAAGCATTTTAGGGCCTTATATAACCATAAGTATTATTCTATTACAACAGCACTATTAGAAATGGTAATATTTCTCCCTGTTGGAGACCCATTACAGTTAGGGTTTTCACTATCTTCACTCTTTACAATGCTCATTTACCTGCAAATTTATTCTCAATAAGGCAAAGCTGACTGCATCTCAGAATCTAGACTTTATACCAGAGTCGAATGGTGAGTATTCATGTTGGACTTTCCTCTTTTAAAAGGTTGATACTCTATTTGTATTAATGTTATCATGTTTAATAAACTTGTTTATAGGATTTCATTTCAGATAACAAATTTTAAGCATCTGCTGAAGGCCTTAACTTTGTAGCCCACTGCACACAAAAAAATCCAATTTTGGGGGAGGATTTTTTTTTTCTTTTTTTTTTTTTCGCGGTACGCGGGCCTCTCACTGTTGTGGACTCTCCCGTTGCGGAGCACAGGCTCCGGACGCGCAGGCCCAGCGGCCATGGCTCACGGGCCTAGGCGCTCCGCGGCATGTGGGATCTTCCCAGACCGGGTCACGAACCCGTGTACCCTGCATCGGCAGGCGGACTCTCAACCACTGCGCCACCAGGGAAGCCCTTGGGGGGATTTTTTTGTACATTTTGAAGTGTGCTAAGGAAACATCAGTGAAATTATGTGTAGAGAGATTAATCAATACTAAAAATTTGTCAGCACCTTCTTACACATCTCAGGCCACTGTGTGAAGAACGTAAATGTATTACTTTATTTCTGACATTTTTAATATCCTAAGTGCCTTAATTTCCATTTAGATTGATGAAAATAATTGTCTTTTTGGTTATTTTTAAAGAGGAATGCATGTAAGGATCCAACTTTCTCTAGTACATTTTAAAATTTTGTGAATTTACTAAGCATGATTTGTTAGATCTGCAATGGAAAACTACAAGTACAGGAGTGGGAAGATTATGATTTTAGAAAGGTGACAAAAGCAAAAGTAAATGAGCGCAGAAATCTGGTTTTTTTTTTTTTTTTTTTTTTCAAAAAAAAAGAAAAAACAAAAAGGGCTTCCCTGCGCCTGCCGATGCAGGGGACGCGGGTTCGTGCCCCGGTCCGGGGAGATCCCACGTGCCGCGGAGCGGCTGGGCCCGCATGGCATGGCCGCTGATCCTGCGCGTCCGGAGCCTGTGCTCCGCAACGGGAGAGCCCACAACAGTGAGAGGCCCGCGTACCGCAAAAAAAAAAAAAAATAGCATTCTATATTGCAAAAATAATTTCCATTAATCTACATACATATTTATAGTTTTCTTTGAAAAAGCATCCTGCACCTCTTAGAAAACTGACAGTTAGTAGAAGTCTCTGTCAATTATATAACTTCAAATAGTAGCTCAAATATTTAGCAACCTCCCCAAATATCTAAAACTGTACATGTGGTGAAAAGAATAACATCAATGTAAAGGAAACTAAGAGACAGAACCAAGTAGGTTTTAACTGGGCATTGATGAAAGAATCTGTGTGTCTTAAAAATGAACCAGGAGGGGCTTCCCTGGTGGCGCAGTGGTTGGGAGTCCGCCGGCCGATGCAGGGGACGCGGGTTCGTGCCCTGGTCCGGGAGGGTCCCGTGTGCCGGTGGAGGGGATGGGCCTGTGAGCCATGGCCGCTGGGCCTGCGTGTCCGGAGCCTGTGCTCCGCAACGGGAGGGGCCGCAGGGGTGGGGGGCCCCCGTACCCCAAAAAAAAAAAAAAAATGAACCAGGAGTGGCAGGTCGGGGGGAGGCATGGTAGCGAAATACCTGAAATACCCAGCTGCTTGAAGATAACAGCAGTGATGGAAGAAATATTGTTTTTTTTCAGTCTGAGAAAAACAATGTAATTATAATTTACTCTAGGAGTCTTAGTGGAAAAGCACCTGCTTTCAGGAATATTTTCCACAAAGAGGACAGAAGTGAGCGACCTCAGTGGCGGCTGACAAACCACCAAGGCTAATTAGCTGCTATCCTGTCAGTGGTACATATCATTGTAAGAGCTGCAGGAGTTCTTTAAACAGGGGTGCCTGGGGCAGAAGGTGCTAATGACACCATAACCACAAGCAAGGAGGCTTGAGGCAGCACATTGTCTCCTATGACTTTTGGCATCCAGGAACAAGGAAGGTGCTGGGTGACAGCAGAACAAAAGTCAGACGTTAGGTTTAACAATAAAGCATGAAGTAGAACTTTTTTTCCAAGCAATGTATCAAAGCAGTAAAACAAACATGTCTCAACTCTCTGGGAAGGTATTAATTTTTTTCCAATAGTCTATAAAAAAAGAACTGCTTGTCTTGGTTAAATTTGTAAAGAAAAGTGTCAAGCCTCTTAAATCTTTCTGTATTCTTTGTGCTCCTTTTTGTTTAGATTGAAAGAAAGTGGTCAGGGGCAAACTGAATCCCCAAATTAGGGTGATCACCTCTAGTTTCTGGTTAGCCTGTAAAATACAATCAGAATCAGCATATAAATGCCTCTGATACTTCCACAGGCTGTTTTTAGCTTTTTTGGTAACTTACTTCCCTTCATGTGTTCAAAATGGATAATTGCTTCTGTGGTTTATATTCTAGATTCTAATTACAAATGTTAACGTGAAAAAAAAAAAGGTCTTGGTGATGAAACAAATTCTCTTAAGTTTTTTAGTAACTTAAGGATGTCTTTGGGGGCTGAGAATAAAACTGGAATGATGAAACAGGAGACAGGATGCATGAAGAGACATCTGCAATCAGGATACAAGAAAGTGGAAAAAGAACCATTTCTGGAGTCAGGCTGACGTGATTTTGGATGTAAGCTCCATCACTAGATAGCTGACTGTGGGCACACTGCCTATTTTTGTCCAACTTCAGTTTTTTAAACTATAGTATGGGGATAATAATTTAGAGCTCTAATATTGTTCTTGGAATTAAATTACATTACAGCTCTGAAAGCTCCTAAAGGGTGCCTGGTCTATAGTCCTCATTTACTAAAATTCTCTAAGGAGAGCTCAACTAAGTCTGCACAGAGATAATAATGTTATGCTTAGTTATGGAGGAAGCTGGTGGCCTAGGACACACTTAGGAAAAGAATTTCCCTCACCTAAGTTTGAACAAGGGAAACATGCTCTTCTGCCTAGATTAAATTCTAGGATGAGAATCATTACCAGAGAGAAGCAAAAGGAAGGAGGCATTGAAAAAGAAACAAGTAGAAGATGCAGTCTCAGTTTATTAATTGTGCTATTTCCGTGTTCTTTTATCTCTGATATTTGGAGGACAAGAAAAGAGGGTATTTATCTGGAACACAAGGAGGATTCCTGGACTGTGGGTTCATAGGGGTGAGGATGTAAATATGATGTTCAAATAGAAGATTCTAAAGTTAAATTACTATGAAAATAAATTCCAAGGCACAAGGAGAAAATGTTATGGCAGAAAGGGAAATCTGTGTGTGTTTTTATCCTTCAGTTGGGGTCTTTATTCAATCGTGTACTGGACAAATATTTTTGAGTGTTTACCATATGCCAAGAACTTACTGGGTTTTAGGCACTGCAGATGGAGAACTAATCAGACACAGAAATCCTTGCTCTCATGGAGCTTACATTCTAGGGGAGGAGTATACAAGCAGCACACAAAATAAACAAGTGATATAAAACACTAGACAGCGATAACTGCTATGGAAAAATGTAAAGCAAGTAAGTGGGATGGGGAGTGCCATGTTGGGGGTGGGAATAGTTACTGAAATTTTATATAGGGTGTTCAGAGAAAGGTATATATGAGTAAAGACTAAAGGAAGTAAAGGACCATGCTATGCAGATAATTTGGGGAAGAGCATTGTAAGAAGAAGGAACAAACAAGAACCAAGTGAGATCAAGCACCCTAGGTAGGAACGTATCTCCTGTGCCGGGAGAACAGTCAGGAGGCAAGTGTGGTCAGACCACAGGAATGAGGGAGGAAGTGGCCAGAACAGCAGTGGTGGAGATGACAGGCCAAGTCTTGCAGGGCTTTGCAGGCCACTCTAACTACTGGGGATTTTCTTCTGGGAGAGACTGAGGGCCATTGGGAGATTCTGAGGGACATGCTCTTTCACTTTAATTGGTTCACATTGGCTGCTTTGTTTTGCAAAGACAGTAGGCATTAGGAAATAATAATAATACTTTTCAGGGTACAAACTGAAGGAAGAGTCAACAGGATTTGCTGGTGGATCAGATATAAGGTGTGAGAAAAAGAGCACAGTTAAGGATGAAAATCCAAGGATTTTTCTACGTAGAAAGAATGCTCCATTCATTTTCTTGATTTAAAGTTAATAACTGGACAATTCTCAAATAATTCTGGTATATATTTTCATCTTGCCAGTCAGGGGTTCTCATTTTATGGTCCCATAGACCCTATCACATAAGATTCAAATTTTCCATTTGCCCATCACTCTCATTAGACTCTGTTTCTCTTGGAAACAAGGAACATAAATTATTCATTTTCATTTTCTCAGGGCTGGTACAGGACCTGACACACATTGTCTGGTTATGGTGAATAACAAATGCATGAATAATAATAGAATAATAATTATTATTATTATTATATAATTATTATATAATTATTATATTATATAATCATATACTATATTTTATATAATATACTATATATTATATATAATTATAGTATAATTATATTATTATTAGAATAATTATAATTATTCTAATAATAATAATAGAATAATAAACACTTTTATTCATTTTGGACTTCTAGCATCTGAAACCATTTCTAAGTTGTGGGAAGACTCATCAATGAGTCTTGGTTGATAATCAAAGACTTTCTGACTTGCAGAAGGTAAACGTGTTAAATATTTGCTTCCCTGGCTTCCTTTGTCTCCTGGGCCCAGATTTGTGATCTGGGGTCCTCCTTGCAGAGACAGCCATAGAGAACGCAGTCTGGAGAGTTAGTACACATGATGCAGGGGATGGTTAGCATGTCCTTTTCTTAGCTTCTCTTTCCTTATCAGATTAGTTCTGAGGTATGGCTTTGGGTGAAATTCTTGTTTGCTGAGTCCTATGCTTCGTTCTCTAAACTTCCCAACTGCACTATGAGTTATCCAATATCCTTTCATAACTTATTTCTCCTTAAATAGACAAACTTGGCTTTGTTACTTGGAATGAAGAATCCTCACCAATGCAGTGCTCAATAAGTAACCATTTAATGAAACAGTAAATGTCACATCCCACTTTTAAACATGTATATGCATTACCCTGAGATGGAATAGAAGATAGTGGTTTGCAAATCCCCACTTCTGTCTTCCTATTTGTCACTTGCAAAAATATGGAGGAGCATATTGAAGGGAAAGAATGCAGCTCAGGTGGGATTTGATAGGAAGTAGATGAGAAGTAATGGAAATAGTTTCTGATTTTGGGGTCACTGACAATTTGAAAACCTGATAAATTGTATGGATTCTTTCCATACAAAATTGCACATAAGCAAAAGCACAGACTTTTTTCATGCAGTTTTAATGAGATCAAATCCTTTGGCATCCTCTATCTTTGATAAAATTTTATATAGTTTTCAATAACACATTTTAAAAGGTGAAATAAATACTAGACTAAATCTGTTCTTACAATGCTGCTTTGCACACACAATTAACATGACGATAATTTCATATTTATAGCTAATACGATAATCAGTTTCATAGTAATGAAATTGCATTTACTTATTGTGATATTCCCAGAGAGAAAGTAAACCAGGAAAACAGAAATAAATAGTTGAATTTCTCTAGGTACTACATTGATATAAAGATATTAATATTGTGAAAACCAGAGATAAGGGTAAATGAATTAAAGTTTGAAGTGCTAAATCAATGCTAAAAATTAATACCAACTAAAGAATAGATTCTGAGATTTGTACAGATTATTAAAGATCATCTAAACCAATGCCATTATTTTATAGTAATGGGTTTCAGAGAAGTTAGGTCAATTGCCCAATGTCACCCAACCAGTCATTACTTACAAAGGAAATCCTTTCATTAGACCAGTCATTTTAAGACAAAAACATCATATTACTATTTGTTCAAATGAAATTTTATAGCCAAACCCATGCATGTGAATCAGATAAAAGCAGAGTTGAAGAGGAAGACACTGACGGTCCTACCAATCTTCTCCATGAGGAGCATGGTTTGAAGGCTCTGCACTCTATCAACTCTGTCTTCTGGCACTAATATGCAATAATAGTTAAAAAAATAATTGCCCTAGAGATATCATACTAAGTGAAGTAAGTCAGACAGAGAAAGACAAATATCATATGATATCACTTATATGTGGAATCTAAAATATGATACAAATGAACTTATTTAAAAAGCAGACTCACAGACATAGAAAACAAACCTATGGTTACCAAAGGGGAAAGGGGGAAGGGATAAATTCGGAGTTTGGGATTAGCAGATACAAATTACTATGTATAAAACAGATAACAAGGTCCTACTGTTGGACCTTGTTAATATAGCACAGGGAACTATATTCAATATCTTGTAATAACCTATCACGAAAAAGAATATATAGATATATAGATATATGTATAACTGAATCACTTCTGCTATACACCAGAAACTAACACAACATTATAAATCAACTATACTTCAATTAAAAATAATAATAATGGCCTATATGTGTGAAGGCTCCATGCTAAGTGCATTCAAAAATCTCATCTCACTCACCTTTCCATCAAACCTATACAATGAGTACAAATCAAGGAGTAGAGCTATTAAGTAACCTGCACAGGGAAATAGAGTGACAGAGCTAGAACCTGAACCCAGAGATATTTAACACCAAAGCCTGTTCTCTAAGTCACTAGGCTGCAAAGACCTTCAATTTAAAAATGTTATGCATTTTAATAGACTTTATTGTTCTGTTCTATATTCACACTTTTCTTGCCTCTCAAAGTCTGTAAAATGTGCTCTTAAATAGGAAGAAAATGATAAAATTAAAAAGTAGTTTATCAGTAAAAAATCTTTTATTGATTTCTGTTGTAGTTTAGATAATCACAGACATAGATTATTATCCAGACAGTTCACAAAACAGGAAGAGTACTGGAAATGATTCCTTTGATTCATCAGTACATGTGGGCCTAGCCTATGACTTGTTATTTGGAACATTCCTCTAAGCCATTGATATTTCTAGAATTCTAAGTGACAACTAAGCATAGGAAATCAAGAGTTTAGACCCTTCTGGGGTTATGACAGCACCATGATGGCAAAGGCATTATTTCATCTCTCTGAGTCAGTACAGATTGATTGGTAGTGATTATGTTGTGATTGATTAGCAAAGTCTGAAATGGTCTTGGAAGGAGAGGTGACAACACCAGAGCCATGTGTCTAGCTAGTCTGTATAAACCTTATGTCATTCATTTGGGCTTTACCAGTCTACAGAGATACTGTAGTTGTTATTATTTAGTATTAGGAGTTTGTCAATCTGTACTTGGAAGGTGCCAGGAATAACTGATATAAAAATATGTAACACATAGTACAGCACCTGGCCTATAACAATATATTCAATCAATTATACCTATTATTATTTTATTTTTTGTAAGAAACATCTAAATAAGCTACAAAACTTTTATCAATGTCTTACTTCTGCACAGAATTATATAACAAAAGTGCCTGTCATTCAAATTCCCCACTCTGTCCCCAGAGTTCTCCTAAATATATTTTTTTCTTGAGAGCTGATGCTCCCTACGATTTAGTGATTTATTGGACATTAAGGTAAGCCAAGCAGTCGATCCGTTTCCTCCTGTAAATTCCAACCAACTGCCAGCAGACACAGAGAGCCACATGACAAGCCGATACAACACTGGCTTTGCTATTGTTACATGCAACAATAGAAAACTCAGGCCTTCTACCTCAAACCAAATGGACCATTGCAATGAAAAAGGTCTGCCTGAGCTACAGGCACATAGGAAGCAAAGGGGATGGGAAATGCTTTGCTTGAGAAAAAGGCAAGAGAGAGAAGGAGAGAGGGAGTGAGAAGGAAGAGGAGTGAGAATGAGAATTACAGACGATTGCTTTCTACTTTTAGTTAAAGGAAATTCAGCCCATTCTCCGGGCACGGCCCAATGGATGTTAGGTTCCTCAATCTCACCAACAGGTAAGTCGCCCCATCTCCTCTTCAAGGAAGGCTAAGTAGGGAGATGTATCATAAACGTTCACTTTAATATCTTCTCTCCTGGACAGTGGATGAGAAGTCTCAATCTCTTTATGAAAATATGAGATGAAGGAAATGTGCTCTATCCCAAACATGACCCCCAGCCTATGACTTTAGATGATTTTATACTCACTCTCAGACAAATTGTATGTCCTCTGTCTCTTCTCCTAGTACCTCAAAATCAGATCATGCATTCAAACCAGTAAACGTTTATTGAACCCCTATTATGTACTTAGGTGCAGAATGGTAGTTTCTTCACATAAATCAAACACATATATTAAAGTAATTCATGCAATGGAATCTTCAGAGGACACTATTATGATGTAGGAATTCTTAACTGATTTGCTTTTTCAAAATTTCATATTATAGAGAGTGACTGCAGTGATATATCTAAACCTCTGAATTTTGCTCAATGATCTTATTCACAAAAGGCTGAAACTGGCACTTTGTCATTACAATTTCAGACTTGAAATGAGCAGAGCAGACTGCGGTGCTATGTACTCTGACATCACAGTTGTCAGGCACTGTAACTAAATTATAGAGTGAATGGCAGGCTTATCTAAGGACTTCATTTTTTTTTTTTTTTTGCTTCCTCAGTTGAAATACTCCCTAAGGGATGATTTTCTTATCTTAATGGTTTAAACATGCATTTGCTTCTATTAATGCTAATAAATCTAAGTCTTCATATCCTAGCCTATCACAATGAAGTTAAACTTGTAGCTTTAAATGAAGATATATTTTTCAAATAGTAAAAATGTTTAGCTGCTAATGAACCAATGTTTTATAAAAACAAGCAAAAAACTAAAACAAACTGGGAATATATTACCTTCTCTTACAGAGAATCTAAAATCTTCTTAAATGGTGATTGATTCTTACCTTCAATCTGTTCAGGGAAAGGCAGAGGGGCAATGTGACCAAATTTTTAAATTTGAAGGAAAGATTTATAGTTCTTCATGTATGATTGTTGGTTTAGGTGAGAGGGGCCTGGTGAAGGTCGTATGACAGATGCTGATATATTAATACAAGTTTAAGTTCAATTTAAATATAAAGAAGGGAATGAAACTGAAATACACTTTCATTTTTCTAACAGTGACTATTATTTGATATAAAAAGGGCAAATAATTCAAATGAATCCACATTTTAAAAATTAAGGCTTTTTTTTGTCAAATTTGCCAGTGCAATTTAGAACATTTTTTAAAACTAGTAATTCATGAATCAAGGTGGTGATCTAATGATTAGTAAAAAGTAAACTGGAAAAGATAAAAGTATTTATTTCATGTCTGGCCAAGAATAAAAAGTAGCTATACACTGGAAAAAAAACAGTCTTATAAATACAATCATACCCATATGAAAACCTGAAATAACGTAAGATGCTCATAAATATTCAGATGGGAATCCTAATCTTGCTAATTAGAAGTAAAATGTCATATTTTATGACAAGATGTAAGAGTAGAAGAAATCATAGAGATTTATAGTTTCATCTTTTAGGAGGTTTTGAACGGCAGGTAACAATATCCAACAAAAAGTAGCTTAAGCAAAAAAAAAAAAAAATTATTATTCTCACAGTACAAGACATTCATAAGAATGGAGATACAGGGTTGGTACACAAGCCTAAATATTTATAGCCACTGAGTGATTCTGTAATTCTCTTGACCTTCTTTTCAGTTGCAAGATGGCTACAGAAGCTCTAAGCATTGCATCCTCACATATCAATATCTAAAATTAGGGAAAAAACTGGGCCTCCTTTAACACATCTTTCTATTTTTTTTTTTTTTTAACCAGTGTAGAAAATTAAAGACCCAGAAGGCATTTCTTCTAATCCTGTTGGTCAGAACTAGGTTATATAATCCATCCTTGCCTTCAGGGAGACCAGGAAAGTGACACAGAAGGGATCTCAGAAAGGAAGTGGGTGGGAGAGGCTTTGTGTAAGCAACCTATGGGGTATGGCATGGTAGTTACGATGTGGGCTGTGGTGCCAGACTTCCTAGCTTTGAATCCCAGCTCATCCATTTCCAACCTGTGTGATCTTGAGTAATTATTTAACCTCTTGGAGTTTCAATTTCCTCATCTATATAAACGGGGATAAAACAGTGTCAAACTCAATTAAGGAGAGCTATTACTTATAAAATATATGCTTACAATTTACATAGTGAAACACTGCATTATTTGATTAACTTCCCTATAACTTTGAATCTCTTTGAGTCTTTACAGAATTAGAACTAGGTACACCAAATTTTGAGAGATGCAGAATACATTAGAATGGCATGTGAAATTATATTAATTCAATTTTAATGGTCTCTGATTAATAGCTGTATTAGACTCCTAGCAAACTCCAAGATATTTGCTTTGCCACCCCCCATCTCCCATAACAGTAGAAACTGAGTACAGGGCCAACTCATAGTTGGCCTATGAGTATAAGGGAAATACATACTCATTTAGTGTCAGTGAGTTAGAAGCTAGAATCTTGCCCTAACTCCCCAACTTCATATGATAATATATTTGTATCTATAAATATGTAATATACAAATGCAATATTGCAACTCTTCCTTGCTTTAACATTGGAACAATTACACTCTAACCAAACTGAGATATTACAAAAAAGTATCAAATTCATCTCTGCCCTTAAAATGCCTATGATCTAGTTGAAGAGTCAAATTCAACATGAAACTAAATAAATGTAGCGCTAAATTCTATTGCACTGAATCTGGTTGTGAGAGAGTTGAGGCAGCGATTAGGGTGGACTAAAAGCAGTATATAAGAATCAGGAGGTGATGGAGCTTAAACTGCTCCTCAGATGGGAAAGATAAAAGATCAAAGCCCCCAGGGCATGATGAAGGATGGCTGGGCATACTGACTAGATGGAGAATTGTAGAAATAAAATGAAATACTTATTTTGAAAAAGATTGGATTAAATTAATATTTACTGAATGCTTACTATGTGCCAAGCCAGAGTTAAATGATAAAAATGAAGAATCCAGTGGAAATGGTCAAGCAATTAGACTGAATGGCTGTGTTGGATTAAGAGAGGGAGAGGTAGATAAAAAATTGTATATGGATTAGTTAATGAGTCCCATTCTTGGTTATTCACTGATATTTAGGCATTAAGAGTCCTCTAAAATAATTATATAACATATGTGTTACATTGATACCCTTTTCCCTAATATACAATAAAATAGAATAATCATAGCAAATATATTTTGAAAGAGCATAATAATAAAACAAATGTGAGAACCGATTTATCTTATGTTTCTTCCAATACAATATCTACCATATTTATAATAAGATAATATCGATAATGAACACTTACTGGACATCACCATGAGCTAAGTACTCTTAAAAGTGCTTTAAAGTTATTAATCTTATGAGGTAGAAATTCTAATACTCTCAATTAATCAGTAAGGAAACTGAGGCCCAGGAATGTTAAATAACTCACCCAAGATGACAAAGCTGATAACCAGTAGAGCCAATCTGTGGACAGTCTAGTTCCAGAGACTGTCCTTTTAACCACTACTCCATATTTGATTTATGAAATTTAAAATGAACACAGAATCCAAGTATTGAAAATTTGCCAATATATAGTTCATCCCGAAATTTTACAGTAAGACAAATATATATTATTGTTCTTCAATAATGGATTTTCTTATTTGTTCACAAAATTTTTGTTTTTAAAATTTCAAATTCCTACTAAGATGTTCTCCAAGTATGACTGTAATTTGTGTCCAAATTCTGATTTTCAAAGGGGAGTATCTGTTAAAGAATATCACAGTTTTTGCTTTTTATTTGGTGTTATCAAGGATAACAGAATCAATTTTACTGTAGATACAGTGTATGAAGAAAGATGTTCAACATCAATGCTCTAGTCATTCAGCCTGACATTTCTTTGTGAAGTGGGCAGAAAATTAAATTGCCTCAAATTAGAGGAGGAAATCACACACCACGAAAAGTAACATGTCCAATGACAGTTGAGGTCATGCTTCCACTGCAGTATGTGTGAATTTTACCATATGAGTTTCATTGATGGTAATGGGAATTGTGCAATCGCCCTTCTTAATGTGCTCTGAATGGTAACCCATTAACATCCTTAAAATACCAGCTTTTTCCTGGCATTTTAGGTTGGTTTTATAGTATGACATTGTTATTATGTATTTGTTTGAAAGGCTTAAGTTTACTTCCGTAAGTTTCCTTGGTTTTAATTTTTTAAGCTGTTCTCACCCAACCATCCCCAACCCCAACCAGCAGCCTGATATTCTAGATCTTGACTCTTTTGAACTGCTCTGGGCTTTAAAATAAGCACTGAAAATTAGAATCCATTAGTCATTTTTTCAGTGTCCAGATTTTTACAGCAAACATTTTCTGAGACCTATTGGAGACCCCAGTGTACTCTGCAGGGGTCCTTAGTAAATAAGAAAAATCAGATGCCTTTACTTTAAAGAGCTACTGTCTGGTACAGAAGGTAAGATATGAAAATGGCAAGTCTAGACAATAACTAAGTCAATATATTGTCTTTATGAAAATTAGTAAAAGGTGCTTCATACCTAGGATAGAAACTGCTAAATGTTAAAGGTCTAATAAGATTAGAGAGCTTAGATTTAACCTCTACCTCGACCTCTGGTGGGAAGAAGATGGAAGAGGTAGGGAGGGGTGACCTCTGGGAAGTGAGTAAGTTTCAATACCACTCATCGTGAGCCAGGAAGGACAAAGTTAAGTGGAAATAATGCATATAAAGCAAGCAGCAAGACTGCCTGGCATGTGTAGGTATTCGATGAATATGAATTGCCTTGGGAATTCAAAAGGAAGGGGAAATCTCTTTGAACTAGGGATTGCGGTAATTTCATTAAGGCATCGTGAGTCAGTGTATGAAGACATAAGGGACATTTCAAGCCAAGGAAACAGCATGAATAAGGAATGAAGGCAGGAAGGCAAGTGAAGTTCAAGAACAGGTCTCATCTTGAAGGGGAGTAAAGCACTCCCACTGAAGGTTCAGAAATGGGTGGGGCATTTTCGTTTGTCACTATGACTGAGACGTGCTGTTGGCGTGGACTGCACTAAAGCCAAGGAGGCTAAAGATTCTTTAATTAGTGCCGTACAACAAAACCCCCTGCAAGAATGCCAAAAGCAACCCAGTTGAGAAAAACTGAAGGATACAGTCTATGAAAGGAAGCCGTAAGAAATGAAGTTGGAAAGTGGGGTCCAATATCACGCTGGACATCAGATGCCATGCAAATAAGTGTGTCTTAATTAGCAGACTTTTTGTCTTTTTCAATGCGGTGTCTTTGAAAGTTTTGTAATTGAGGAATGATATGATGAGTCTTTGAAAGCACTGAGAATAAGGAATATTATGATTCAACAGGAGGAATTTGGCACTCATCGGCAAGGTGAGTGAGTTGGGAAAAACTGGCAAAGGGGAGGTGAGTCAGGTGGAGTTTATAGGCAGTGAGAAGGAACAGGGGAGGAATAGTGGCAAAGCCAACTTCTCCATGGAAAGAGGCTGTGGCCCCAATCTCTTACTCATATTCCCCCCTCCCCACCCTTGGAAATCGTTAACCAGTGAGACATTTAAGTTTTTCTGAGGGCTTAGGATCTGAGAAGGGGAGGAAAATCCCATCTAATCTTTCAAAGCCAGAATTTCTTCTACCTAACTCTTTAGTGTCACAGTAACATTGCCTTGAGAGAGACAGTGGGAAAGCAAGCATCAGAAACGCAATTTCAGCAGCACACCTCACCCTGATTAGCTGTTAAAAGCAAGCACAGGAGCTGCTGCTCTGGGGCTACACACCTGAGGTTGTCTGTCAAACCTGACACAGCTCCAGTGCTTCATGACTAAGAGCTACTAGCCCAGAAATACTTGGAAGTGATAGAGTGAGTCACACACACACAAGCATGCACACATCTGTATGCACACTCTTGTATATACTCTTTCTCTCCCAGATCGAAATAAAGGTGGCCAATTAATAATCCTGAAAACATTTATGGACCTTAAATTTCTTCTTTATCTTTAAAAATTCAAATAGCCTTAGACCGTTTCTTCCTGAGTTTGCTTTAAAGCAAAAGCTGGAAACGATGGACACACATGGCCAGCCACACCAGCCAGCTCTGTACAGAGGGCACTGACGGCTATGTACAGTGTGCTCTTAGAACCAGTCACAAGACCATTTTGTCTTGTGAAATGTTCTGTGACTTCTTAGATGTGTGTCTATAAAATTTACTTGATGTGTGTTATATTAATACACCCAGCAATTAATTCCTTTCCAGCTATGCAAATCACAATATTCCATAGGTTAATTACATGTTGTTTCAAAAAAGATTTGCTGTTTTCTTTTTTCGCTCTGCTGACTTTTAGGTCCCCACTTATGTTTTTGCATAGCATTTGGTACTTTATAAAATTCTTTAAAGTCTCTACTTATTATTTGCCTTCTCAATTAAAGAAAGGTTTAATTATTTAATACAATAAAAGGAGGAGCTGAGTTTGCAACTCTTGGTTCTATATCAAGAGTTGCAAACTCAAATCCACAAATTTAAGATAACAGGTTGCAGAGGGAATGGTAGTAGACTAGGAAAAGCACACTGAACTAAAGGTATTGGCATTCAATGCTGTTAACCATCACCATGCTGGAGACACACAATGTATGTACTGACTGCATTAGACCCATGGACTGCAAGCCTGAGATCCCAGACCATAATGCTTCCTTCCTTCATTTCTTTAATTGCTAATGGGGGATCCACATAGTACAGTCCGTGGAAGATTCTCTTTTTTAGTAATAGGCAGCGTGCCCTGATGCTGGAACTTCTGAACTTCCTCTGTGGAATCTGGAAAAGCGCTGTGGTGTGCAGTCTCTGTTTCAATTGGAAGAAAGTATATGCCAGGGTCTGTGGTATTTTTTAACCAAGAACTAGGACTTGTCCTTGATTCTGAATGAGTTTCCCTGGATGTCAGTTAACCAAAGGGAAAAGATAAGAAGTGGAAACTAGGAAAAACTTGCTTGGATATCATCTGGCTGCCAACCTGCTGGTAGTTTACACAAACCCACAACAATAGTCAAGGTGCCAGAAAGAAATTTACAGCCATGGGCGAAGTGTAGTAACCATAAATCTTGAGCACATACATTATTTTCTGATAAGCTGATTCCCTGAAGCACCATGAGATTTCCCCTAATTAATTTTAGTTCCATAACTAACCATTTGTTAAACTCACTCAGCAATTAGTTGTTGTCTAACTAGGTGTAGGAAAAACATCTACAGGTTAATTACATGTTGCATAAAAGATAATTTTTTGTCCCATTTTCTCTGGGTTGCCTGTTAGATACCCATTTATTTTTACAAGTCATTTATTATTTTATAGACTATTATAGAGTTCATGTTTGCTCTTTACATAAAGAAAGAGTAAACAAAGCCCACCCTGCCATTTGTTTCCAGAATTAAAAGTAAACCCCTACTTGGATAAATGAGCCTCAAAGTCAAAGAGCTGCTTCCTGAAGAACAAAATGAATAGGATTGTGCTCACTTGTTGTGCAACAAATAAAAGAAATATATATTAAGGTCCTACTGTGCGCCACATACTCATATACCTCTGATGTTAATCATAATACTAAATTGCACACTAATTTCATTCTCCTAACAGCTTTTAGGCATATTTTATTAAAATAGGTGAACAATTTGTATAACAGAGAAGTTACATAACTTGGACAATTTCACAAAACTACAAAGAAAAGACTTAAGATTCAAATGCAGGTCCCTCTGGTACTATGGAACATTGTTTAATTTCAAAATATCTGTGAAATTATCCTTTTACTCACTAACTGGTTTTGTCTTTCCAAAGCCAGGCAATTGGTTTGATGTATTTTGTCTTCCATGAAATTGCTAGTTGTAGTGTAATGTGAGGTGCTCTTGTATTATTTTATTTCCATGTGCCATCAGTGTGCATAATGGAAGTTGAATCAACAGCACAAAGGCTCTGACTACTCACTCAACTGAAAGATTACTACAGACACAGAAAAAAGACACCCTCAAAATTTGAGCATTTTTGGTTACTTGCTTATTGAAAAACTGTCCTTGATGTTAAAGATATTTCTTTTTCGCAAAGATAGAATAGTTAGAGATATCTTCAGAGAATCCCGGAAAATGTAACCCAGGAAAGATGTAACCCGGAATATATTAATCCCGGAAAGATGTAACCCAGGAATATATTAAAGTTCACCAGGATCATAGAAACCCTGAGATTCAGAAACTATTTCTGCACTCATTTCAGGAGGACACGTAGGCGAGCACAATTCAGTGTGCGGAGAGGTCAGGGAGGGAGCTGGTTATACAGGGAGCTCTGGAACCGCCTCTCTGGGATGAATATGAATGAAAATAAATGAGGGACAGAAGTTCTAAGTACACATTTGGGGTTAACTACTCTCCTTTTAAAACATTTTGTTAGTATTTTGTTACCTGCCTTCACTCCCTCAATTTCTGTGCAGCAAAGTGAATTCAGAAACCTACAAGTAACTAAAGAAACCCTTGCTTTCTACCTGGATGAATAAAATGAAATAAATTCTTGCATTTTTGAAAATCGTTCACCATCTCTCATCTGAAACCACTAGCCATCTGTTTTAATTTTGTAAACAGCCTCATCTAAAAGTCAAATATTAAATTATATTTTATTCCTGTTACTCTTCCTTCCCTAGAACATGAGTACAAAATATAATATTTGTTTTCAACAATTCTTTAAGGAGGACTGACCAAGATCACAGAGCTAGCTTAAGAATTTCTTTTTCTATACTGGTCCCAATGAATATAATCCTATACTGAAAGTAAACATGATTCCAGGAAACCTAGAATTCAATTACAATTAGGTATGGTTTATTTGATGATATATCAAATGGAATTCCTTACTATCCAACATTCAGTACGTTTACAGGAGATTGAAAAATAATGTTTCATAATGATGAAGGCATCACTATAAAATCCTCTGTGCCTTCTGAATCTTCAAAGATTGGAATATGTTTAAAACAGTTTGAATTACGAATGTTATTTGTGCCATTCTAACTTCTGGTTTGAGTAGAGATTCTAAGAGGTAAATAAAAGCACCCTGACGGGCACACACACATTCTTTTTTGGCAAGGTAGCATGAAAGAGAGAACCCGGAAGAGGCTATGTAGGAAATAAGTACATTCAACCTCATTATCAGGTTTGTACTTTCCCTGAAAATCTGTATATAGGAAATATCTGGTGAACCAATGAGGAAGGTAAATTTTTATGATATAATTTCAGGAGTCAGGTTGTGGGAAAAACAGGTGCATGCATAAACCAAGATTTTAAATTCTAAAGAGGAGGCATCGTCAGTACTTTTATACCCAGGTCTACCATGCTGACCAACACAGAACAGGGATTCAGTTAATATTTAGCATTTATTTGATAATGATGTATAAATGATTGAACTGATGCTGAAGAATGGAAATTCAAGTATTTCTCAGAATTTTATGTTAATGCACCTACTTTTATAGAGCCAAGATGCATCTGAGTTTGGAACTCAATTGTTCCTTCCACAACTATTATTTTTATTACATATTTCAAAACAAAACACTAGCTGAGGACCCTTTGACTCAAAACCAATTAAGCCTATTGTAATTGGTAGGCTCTAGATCCTGAGAAAAATTTATTTCAATTATTTCCTTAAACATGGCACCTGCAACATATATATATACCCTAACTTCCCCTAAAAGGCAATTCACAGTTCAATGTCTTTCAAAACATAATGTCTGCTTTCTTAATTAAGTGGAGGTTTGATTCTGTCAGCCCAATATTTCATGTATGGGGCAAAGCAGTATCAGGTACGGCTATTCTGCTACTGACCTTCTTGAACTAAGACCCAGCCACCCTGAACATGATTTAAGTTTCTAGAACAGGGTCTGACATGAATAAGAAGGTTAATAAACATCTGTGAGTTGAGTAGTGCATGAATGTTATGGGGAAAAAAAAAAAGCTGCTTAAAACAATATAATGTGGTTTACAATTTCAATAACTATCTATAAATAAATTGCAAATAAACAAAAACAAGCTATGAGCCAGGCTGAATGTATACAATAAAATCTGATTTTTTGTTTGATTGTTTCTCTAAGGAATTTATAACTCTTTATAACACTTTCATTTATAAGAGCACTAAATAAAAAAGTTGATTAACATGTCATATTTTGCCAGTGTAAAAATTAGGCATGTGGAACTTCTCATTGTTCATTGTTAGTTTCACTATTTTGCAAAATATAATGATATAACACACAAGAAAATGTAATCTAATCATAAATTCAAATCTCAGGATTGTAAGGACCTTAAGTATATTATTTATAATTGAAGCTATATATTCTCTTTTTTTTTAAACATCTTTATTGGAGTATAATTGCTTTATAACGGTGTGTTAGTTTCTGCTTTATAACAAAGTGAATCAGTTATACATATACATATATCCCCATATCTCCTCCCTCTTGCATCTCCCTCCCACCCTCCCTATCCCACCCCTCTAGGTGGTCACAAAGCACCGAGCTGATCTCCCTGTGCTATGGGACTGCTTCCCACTAGCTATCTATTTTACATTTGGTAGTGTATATATGTCCATGCCACTCTCTCACTTCGTCCCAGCTTACACTTTCCCACTCTCCGTGTCCTCAAGTCCATTCTCTATGTCTACATCATTATTCCTGTCCTGCCCCTAGGCAGAACCTTTTTTCTTCAGAACCATTTTTTTCTTTTTTTAGATTCCATATATATGTGATAGCATACGGTATTTCTTTTTCTCTTTCTGACTTACTTCACTCTGCATGACAGACTCTAGGTCCATCCACCTCACTACGAATAACTCAATTTTGTTGCTTTTTATGGCTGAGTAATATTCCATTGCATATATGTGCCACATCTTCTTTATCCATTCATCTGTCGATGGACACTTAGGTTGCTTCCATGTCCTGGCTATTGTAAATAGAGCTGCAATGAACATTGTGGTACATGACTCTTTTTGAACTATGGTTTTCTCAGGGTATAGGCCCAGTAGTGGGATTGCTGGGTCGTATGGTCGTTCTGTTTTTAAGGAACCTCCCACACCTGGCAATTTGTAGACACAGTCCTGGAGGAGTCAGTGAAAGCTCACTGAGATTGAGTTTATGCCACTTGATGGAACTGGGGCCTGGAATACAAATTGAGTTCAGCTAGAGAAAAATATAGAAAACGGTGTTTTTTGCATGCTTGAACACCTGAGCTTATACACTGAGATTTCTCTCTGCTACGAGTCTATGAATGACAAATAGGACAACTCTTATTAATCAAATATTGCATTCTAATTATTGTATTTACATAATCTACCTAATTATTTTTAACTTCTAATCTCCATTTCCTAACTAAACTACATATCATCATTATTTTTTTTATAGATTACCCTTCATCCCTGAATCTTAGTACATATTAATATCTACCCTGAGAATATTTGTCTACCCGGGGTTTCCTCTCTACATTTTTTTTTTTTCTTATACTCCCCTTAAGCTTGTCAGAGTGACGAAGGCCAATTTTTACTGGAAATAATGTAGTCTTTTTATATATAACAATAGTTTATCCATCTTAGAAGTATAATAAAGTTTGATGGTCTTCCCTTCTTTTATTGTTTGTATGTCTCTTTATTTTAGTTTCAAGCACTGTAATTTTCCAGTCTGTGGTCATATGATAATTTGTTATGGTCAACATTTCAGCCTTCATATTCCAGTCTTAGACCAATTTCCTAACATTTGCATCTGATTAGACCAGGTATCACAGGGCTGCAGATCTAAATCCTGGATCTTAATTTTCTTCAATACAGTGCACAGTGCCTTAATGGGGCAGCAAACTCTGCTAGGGGAGCTGAGAAAACACTTCCACTGCCCAAATATTCAAATCGGCATACTCCACTGAGAAAGGGAAAAATAGGAAAGGGCAGATATGATGGGCTCCATTGAGGCCAGCTATAACATGCGTACAAGGGAATTGTAGTTCAGTTTAGTGATTTAGGTCCCCTTTGAATTCTGTTGTTGTTAATGTTATTATTAATGTCCAATTTAAGTTTCAATTGGTTCTAAATTGTATGAATGCACAATTCATTTTTGCCTAAGGTTCTTCATTTGTTATAATCATCATTACCCTGCGCTTTATAATATTTCCTATAAAAATGAGATGATTTCCTTACTGTGTATCCAGTTACGTTTAAAGTTTAAGAAACACAGGTTTTCTAAAACATAATGTAAACTAGAAGGAATAGGAGGGTAGCTAGTCTAAAGTTTATTTTTTATATTCTATATATGAATTTTAATATTCATGAGATAAATTATTCATGTTTTCTCCCTACAGATTAGATGTGAATAGTTCTCTACTATGCAAATATATCACATTTCTTTCTTTTTTTTTAATCCACCAGTCCTGTGAGTCTTAAATAGAAGACAATGTGTCCTCTGACATCTACTAATGGACAGTGATTACAGACTAGTGCAGGTGGGAAATGCTATTTCAGTGTAATAGCTCACACCTGGAAAGGTCTATTTTTTTCTCTAAGATCTTTTTACACAGCAGTGAAAATAAACTAATTAGGTCAAAGCATCACATTGGGACCCATGAGCTTTGACGGTCTCTCTAGTTTCTGTCCCCACAAGAGGCCACTGTCCAAAGGCAAACAAGCAATCCAGCCAGAATAGGAGCTCTTGGTTTAACCATTTCTCCTTTTACTGTAGTTTCTCCTTCAATTCATTGCACATGAATTCCTGCCTTGTTCGCAGAGGAGGAAATTGGTATAGAGGGATAAATAAGATGCAAGAAAGGAAAGAGAAACAAGGAAGAAATGGTATTTTCTAGACCCATAGCCTCTGCTCAGACACAAGTACCATAAGGCCCTGCTTATGAGAGACAGTGCTCACAACCAGGGGTCAGGAGCATGATTCTTCAGCTGCCCCAGGCTTCTCTGGAAACTCTACACTGGCAGCACTGAAAGAGACAGAAATTCCAGGCATGGACACACACAGCAGGTGAGTCCCACTGCACGAAAAGGAAAAAAAAAGACAAAAGACAAAAGAAAAGAAAAGACAAAAAGTAAAACTAACAAGAGCTTGCCATCTTTTCTCTGGTAGATCCCTCCTGTGGTTTAGTCAAACTCTCCCAGGAAGCTTGGCTTCACCACCACCTTAAGGATACAGGTAGGGGATCTGAGGGAGTCAGGCCCCCAACAGTATTGGACCCATTTTTATTTGTTTCACCGGTGCTTCTTCTAAATGCAATGAAGCAAGTTTAGCTTTGACTCATTGGAATTCCTTAACAAAATATTTTCTAGCTATTACTTCCCTTACCTATCTTTTGGGCACTCAAATTTCCCATTTGTTTAACTAATGGTTGTTGGTCATCTATATATAACACACCTGCATTATGAAAATTTATGGAGATGCAAAGATTTAAAGCACTCTAGGCCCTCAACAGTAAGCAAATAGTATGTCACACACCAAATCTGCATTTAACCCAAGCTTAAAAATGCATTTCTTTTAAAAATATTAAGTAAAAAAACATAATTTTTAAAGTAGAAAAATAATTATGACCTCATCACTTATCCTAACACTTCCTGCTTCTTTTCAAATTTTGTCTACTTGCATAAACCATCTTCTATAGTATTTTAATCCTGTTGTTATACTATAAGTGCATGTTTGCTCATGTTCTCAATGCTGAACTAATTTTGATGATCATAAAACATCATATTTCTTCTACTGTTGAGTATTAGGTTAAAAGTTTTTTTTACTAATCATCATTTTATTCAATACCCATTTACTGAGCATGTACTACATGTCAGGCAATAGTGCTGGTTATCAGGGATACAGTGTGATTTCTAAGCTCCAGAGGTAACAGTCTAAGTGGCAGGCAGACTTATTTACAAACGAAGGATTAAATGCTGTGAGATATGTGCTCAGAGATCTGCTAGTAGATTGAACCATATTACAGTGAGTTTCCTGAGGGCCAAAAATAAGCAAATAATACTCGGTTGTCATAGTTCAACTGAATACAGTATGTATGGAACCCCTGATGATAGGAGACAGGGCTTCAGACGAGAGGTAATAATTTGAACAGAGTTCTGAAGAAAGATTTGGATTTTACACAGCACACAGATAGGGAGAGCAGTGCTGCTGCATCTTTTATCTATTCCGATTCAGCTAGAGGACATGACACTCTCTCATTGTTAACAATGCCTTATCACTGCAGCCACACTCAACAAGGGGTCCCACCTCTGGTTGGGGGACGTGAATATCTGAGAAGTGGGAGAGGGGCATGTACAGATTCCAGATGATACTGATTATTATTCCCTTCTCACCCTTCCCAAATCCCCTTCCTGCATCCTCCGAAAAGTCACAGCTGGAGATGCAAGACCCATCCACCCTGTGTGACTGAAGCTTGGAGGCGCAGTTGAGGAGTAGTAGGAGATGGAAGTGGAAACAGGCAGGATCCAGTTTGTGAAAAGCCATGGAAATCGGATTAGGGGATCTGGCCTTGCAATTGATGGGGAACCACGAAGGTTTCTGAAGTAGCGCCATGAAATGACTAAACTGGGACTTAGAATAATACGTCTGGGAATGATATAGTGGACAGACTGACAAGGAAGGGACTGCAGATGAGACGAATGATTCTCCAGCAGAGACACAATGATGGTCAAGCTCGGGCAACTGCAGAGGGGGTTTTCCTTTTTAAAAATTATAGCTATAAAATTAATTATCAGGAATGGTGTTACTTGGTAAAATGTTACAACTATTTTCATTTCTCTTAAAAGCTATTTTCAAGTTGCTTTCTAAAAATGGTGACTGTATACACATACACATATATGTGTATGATGTGTACTCACGCATATATAAAAAGTATGAATGGTATTCCATTTTAAACACATCTCTACAAAACTGAGCATTATCCTTGCCACGCTAGACAAGTACATGTACATTGATATGATGTTTTCTTAAGTTATTAAGTAAAATGTAGTGTCTATGTCAAGAAGTGCAATAGTTCCAATGTACGTACATAACTGTAAACACACCTAAGGAAACACAGTATGCAATCCTGAGCAATCTTTATAGAGGCATTAATATACCAAGATAAGTCTTGAGGGGAGCTATCAGGATGGATGGAGTAAGAAAAATCTTGTCATCTGAAACAGCTTCAAAGAATTGGTGATATTTACATTGGGGAACAAAATACTCAAGGAATAAGTAATGACTGTCTTTAAATATCTGAACTTCTGTCATAGTGAAAATATTAATGTTTTGACTGATTCAGAAGATGTTTTCTAGGATTCCTCCAGGATGGATGAGCATACATTTAGTGGAGTTAAATGTAGATTCGTCCTAAGGCCATGTGCTTTAGGAATTAGAACTGATCAACAGGGGTTTATGTTTTGAATGAAGTGATAACCCTCCTACCACTGCATACTAATCTAAGTTCTCAGGAACAGTTCCAAATGGAAGGCTGTGTGTGTGTGTGTGTGTGTGTGTGTATGTGAGAGAGAGAGAGAGAGAGAGAGAGAGAGAGAGAGAGAGAGAGAGAGAGG
>NW_006786698.1:86047-103266 GCF_000442215.2 Lipotes vexillifer | reverse complement strand
TGTGTGTGTGTGTGTGTGTGTGAGAGAGAGAGAGAGAGAGAGAGAGAGAGAGAGAGAGAGAGAGAGAGAGAGAGGTGGTTATAGTGAGAGAAACTTAGGGTTATGGGAACCAAACAATGATGATGAGGCTGAGTAACCCAGAAGCTTTCCTTCCCTCAAAGACCCTGGACAATTCTCCTTTCTCATCTGAGACAGGACTGGAAGATGATCCCTAAATTTTCCCTAAATGCTGAAAAGGCAGAAGCCTCCAGGTCTTACACCCATTCCTCACCCACTGACTCTGCTTTCAACAAGCTCACCAAAACCAACCCCCTTGATTCCACAGGGAGTACCTTTCTGCCCTTAGCTAACTGAATTCTCTGCAGTCATTGACACTCACCTCTCCCTCCTTGAAACTAGTTTTCCTGGCCCTTCAAAAATAAGGTGTTTCCGCCTTTTTTCCACTGAACTATAAGCTCAGTGAAAGCATGGCCCATGTTTGTTTTGCTTATTTCTGTGTACCTAGATCTCAGCATAGCACCTAACAAAAAGTAGGTCTTCCTTGTCATTCTTCTTTGCCAGCTCATTTTTCTCTATGTGACCCTTAAATACAGGTATTTCTCAGGCATTTTTAAAAATCAGTTACTTGGGCTTCCCTGGTGGCTCAGTGGTTGAGAGTCCGCCTGCCGATGCAGGGGACGCGGGTTCGTGCCCCGGTCCGGGAAGATCCCACGTGCCGCGGAGCGGCTGGGCGAGTGAGCCATGGCCGCTGAGCCTGCGCGTCCGGAGCCTGTGCTCCGCAACGGGAGAGGCCACAACAGTGAGAGGCCCATGTACCAACAAAAATAAAATAAAATAAAATCAGTTACTGATTTCTTCGTACTTGTTCTTTGACTTTGATGAATCATCTTCAGGATAACCGCAAGTTCTAAACTCACATAGCTAACATCTATCCTGATATTCTTAAGCAGTAGATGTTAAACTTTTTGGTCTAAGTAACCCTCTGGATACTTAGAAAGTAATGAGGACCCTAAAGAGCTTTTGTTTATGTGTGTTGTATTTATTGATATTGACCATGTTAGATTAAGATAAAAATTTATTGATTCACTAAAAATAATAGCAAAAATTCCATTGTGTATTTTAAAAGCATGTTTTTATGATAAATATCTTTGAAAGTAAAAATTTAGTGGAAGAGTGGCATTGTTGTACGTTTTGCAAATGTGTGGCTTAATATAGGCAGCTGGATGCATGCATTCAGTCTTTTATGATACTCTGTCTTGGTTGAAGTATGTGAAGAAAATCTGGCTTCACAAAAATATATATTTGAGAAAGGGAGTGTTAGTTCAACAGTCTTATCAGGTAATTATGGATATTCTTCAATACTACACCAAAACTTGGGAAGTGACAGATGCTTAAAAGTTGATTTCAATGTGGAGTCTGAAAACAGATTATGTACTGAATTATGTCCCCCCAAATTTATGTTTGAAGCCCTAGCCCCCAGCGTGCCTGTTTATAGAGATAGGGCTTTCAAAGAAGCAGCTACGATTAAATGGGGTTATAAGTGTGAGGCCCTAATATAAAATGACTGGTACCCTTATAAGAAGAGGAGAGACATGAGGGATGTAAAAGTCCATGTGAGGACATAGCAAGAGGACAGCCATCTGCCAGCCTAGGAAAGAGGCCTCAGGAGATATCAAATCTGCTGGCACCTTGATCTTGAACATACAGCTCTCAGAACAGTGAGAAAACAAATTTCTGTTGTTATGCCACCCTGCTTGTGCTATTTTGTCATGGCAGCCCTAGCAAACTAATACACAGATCAGTGAAATTTTAGGACTCTGTAACACTAAAATCCATTGGTCCAGCTTTCACTTTGAATGGATCTGTTAGCTATGCATAATTTTGTAAAATCATATACAGGTCATTTGGAAAATATTAATTCATTAAGATACACAGATTTTCCAAATGTTGACATATTTCATTATACCAAATTAAAAAGTCATATTTTAAAAATATTCCAATCCCATCAAGAATGTTTTTATTAGATGTTAAGCTTACAGTGACAGACACTACTTTTGCAACTTTCTGATTTTTACCAGAAAATATGAATTTTATTATTGACAACAAATACTGTCAGTAGTTTTTCTTTAAGTGAAGGGCTCATTTTATTCAATTTTGATATGTCAGCCAGATAACCAAATCTGAACAATCAGAGTCTGTCTATCAGTTGTTCTTTCAGGTAAAAATGGTGCTCCAAGAAAAAACTGGCTAGTTCAGCTCAAACTGAGACAATCACACAAGGTTTTTTTTGCCTTCCCCCCTTCCCCCTCAAGACAATCTATATGCAGTGCAAGTACTACTTGCACACCTCCCATTAGGTCGCAATATTATTAAAAAATGAGTACCAAGGGGTTGACGTTTATTAAAATTAGTAATTTACTGGCTTTTAAAGGTTTCTTTTGCAAATGAGGAATATAATGACTACAATATAATGACTATATAATGACTACAAGAGACTATTGCAAAACTATCAAGAGTTCTACCCACCACTGCTTTTGCACCATTAGTAAAAAGGCCAACACAGTGAGAAAAAAGAAAATAACATCTTAATAATGTTACGAAATTAGATTTGATCTTGGGAATTCCCAGAAACATCCTGGGGAACCCTAGAGGTCAATGAATCTCACCTTGAGTTAGTCTCTTCCCTGGAAACCTAACATTCAAAAGATCCAACACTGAGCTAATTTTCTTCCCTCTAGGACTGAGCCTCTCCCTGCTTCCCCTCTCATTGGTAGGCACCGCCATGTACGTGTTTCCTTAAGACTGCCATCTAGAATCATTTCAATTCCCTGTTCTTGGTTTTGTGATGGAGAATCAGAAGAATAGAGGTTAACAAATTTAGAGGCAAAATAGAGGACTTTTAAGAAATGTTACAGGGGCTTATGTGTTCTTTTTTTTGTGTGGTACGCGGGCCTCTCACTGTTGCGGCCTCTCTCGTTGCGGAGCACAGGCTCCGGACGCGCAGGCTCAGCGGCCATGGCTCACGGGCCCAGCCGCTCCGCCGGCATGTGGGATCTTCGCGGACGGGGGCACGAACGCGCGTCCCCTGCAGCGGCAGGCGGACTCCCAACCACTGCGCCACCAGGGAAGCCCTGTGTTCTTTTTGTAGTCCAGAATTAAAGGCAAGAAACCGAGTAAGTTATAAATTAATTTTGATTTTTTCTTTTGATTGAAAATCCATCACCAATGCTCTTACTTAGTTCAGAAAACATCCCTCAAATTATTTCAATATTATTTCAGTGTTATGCACTGCACCGATTTATTTCTCCTCGTAGAGTCAGAGTTCATTGATTCACTTACAGTTCTTTAATGGTTCTCCGTTTCCCTCAATAAAAAGTCCCAAATGCTTTCTCATAGTTTAATACTTTCTAATTTGACCCTGCTTAACTGTTTCCTCTTTTGTCATTTACCACATCTACATCAAGCTTCATGATAAAGTCAAACACATCTTCAGTTTCTTCAATATGATATTCTTTCTCCCCAGATTCCTAGTCATCACATATGTTATCTTCTTTGAGTGGAACATTCTTTCTTCTCTCCTGGTATTTACTTCCTATTCTTGCCCCTTTAATGCTATGGTTTCAACACTTCATCATTGTTCAATTCTGCTTCCACAGCATCTGTACCTCTTTTATCACAGCATTTACTACAGTATATTGGAATTGATTGCTTCACTGCATGCAGCCCCTGTTAGATATTAAGCAATATGAGAACAAGTACTCTTAGTAGTCATCACACAATCAACTAAGGCAGTTACCTGTTGACTTGGTTTTATAGAATTTTAATTGTAGAGCAGACATTTAAAAAATGGGTTGATATCCATAATATAAAACATCAAGTTCAACATGATAAATGTGCTTTGTTTTAATGCCCTATGTTCAAGTGTTTATAATATTCAAATTGAAAAATATAGCTCTGAGAATTTTATGATCATACAGAAGGATACTATTGGTACAGAAATGTATAATCTTGAAAGATTTTCAGACATGTCAAAGACTTAAAGGAGGGAGAGACTGATATAGGCGTCTTTTTCAATGATTAGATAACTGTGTTATCTCTATTGAGAAAAGAGTCACAGCAGCAATGGAGTTAAAAAAAATACTCTAGTAGCAAACGAAACAAGAATCTCAATTTTTAAATAAATTATATCAGCATTATCTTTTTACTAGAGTTAAAGAATTCCTTGATACAAAGGTTCTTATAAAAATAAAAATGGATAAACATTTTCTCACATATTTTTATATTCTTAGATATTTATGTTTGTTTCACACGTTAAAAAAAAATACACAGGGCTTCCCTGGTGGCGCAGTGCTTGAGAGTCCGCCTGCCGATGCAGGAGACGCGGGTTCGTGCCCCGTTTCGGGAAGATCCCACATGCCGCGGAGCGGCTGGGCCCGTGAGCCATGGCCGCTGAGCCTGCGCGTCCGGAGCCTGTGCTCTGCAAATGGGAGAGGCCACAACAGTGAGAGGCCCGCATAACGCAAGGAAAAAAAAAAAAAAAAAAAAATACACATTTGTTGCCAGCTTTTAATAATCCATTCACAACTCATTGTACTCGATACCAGAGCCTTGGCATTGCTAGAGTAGTGGGTGAAATATTGATATGCCCAGCTCAGTCCTTCCCATTTGTGGATGTTAATGGTCTGAAGAGATTTCTCATGTGGAAACCAAAAGTGGTCAGTCCAAGGCTCCGGCTAAAATTCGTCAAGATTGTCTGGTCCGCTGAATGATGTTTGAGTGTGTGGTCCAGACCATGGGGGCAGAGTGACAAGATTCTGCTTACAACAGGGTGTTCCTGAGCAGTGGCAGGGGATATGGGAAAAGGGCTGGGAGAAAGAACTATGTGCTATGCCCTAGGAATTTGGTATCTTTATGTAATTTAAATTTGTGTGAAATACTGGCAGATGCTGGTTTATGATCAAAAGAGTAAAATGACACTAACTTAGGGAAAGTAAACATGAAACAAACAGTGACAAAGGCACTGGGAAACACTGGGGGTTTGCTCTGAGACCACTCTCTACATCAAAGCAAACTTGAGAGAACATGATTAGCTTAAAATGCCAATCTGGGATTTTTCTGTATTCACCACATACACTTGACAATGAAGACACTTCCCATGGAGATTTTTCCACTTATCAGAAGTAATATTATAAATGCAAGGGAGACCTGCATATAAAGAGTACATTGCTCCTATGTTATTCTCCAAAGAGAGTAGTGTATTCTAAGGCTGCAGGAAATATGATTACAACATTTGAATTTAGCTTGGTTATTTAACTTTTAAGAGTGAAGCCCAAAATTAAATTGGTCATCAGCATCTTGAAAATACAAAAATGTAAACCACTTTTCAATGTTATAGAAGTCTCTTAGAACATGGAGAAATCCTAAATTCTTTCTTCCATTTGATTTACTAAATGAATATCCTTGTCTTTATGACATAAAAGAGTGTTATGAAAATTAAATTTGGATAGGATTTTATATTTTGGGGAGGTTAACATATAGAAAATAATTCCAGTTTAAGGGAATATTATATGTATAAGAAATAGAATTTTTTATTTCTTCCCTTCATTTAGTGAAGCATTATAATTGCATACAAACCTAATTATGTGTTCTCTTCATTTTAGACCTGGGAGATATTTTCTTCTTCATTTTTAAAAATACGATCAATTATTGATACACCTGAGATAATTTACATATAAATAGAGAAGTCAGTACTATTTTCTGGTAATTCCCTTCCAAAATAAAACTGGCAAGTTATAAAAAATAAAAATGAGACAGGAATGGGGGAAGACTGTAAGGGAGAGAGAGAGGGACAAAAGAAAACCTGCTGAAATTTAGGAGGGAATTTAAAAAGAATGGTGTAGCAGATGAGGTGATTGAGAAGGTTGATTTGCTTGCTCCGCATAAGCCAGGGGGAAACATGATTCAGCACGGCAATAGGGCCAGGATTAATGTGCTTCCAGTACATCTCTGAAAAGAATGATGTGACTTCGGTGAATAGTGCAGTCTAGAATCAGAGGAAGGGGCTTTGCAGCACGCTCACAGCAAGATGCTGCTATGCTAAATAACAAAGGGAGAATCTGAGTAGAGTTGAGTTACAGAGAAAACCCTGTGACAGAGAATGGAAAATGTCTACAGTATCAAAGTAGCTAGAATGTACAGCAGTGGTAGGTGCAAATTAAATAGGTGATGCTGGCACTGGGGTCATCATGAAGGCAGAATTCATGTGTCTACTCAGCTATTTCATCACTGTATGTCATGTTCCTTAGCATATTAATTCCCCCCCCCCAAATAGCTGTTGACTGAATAAATGTTGAGAAACACTGTCTCATGAAAGCATTACATACCTGTGGCCTTGGCAATGGTGTGTGTGTGTGTGTGTGTGTGTGTGTGTGTGTGTGAGTGTGTGTGTGTTATATCCCGTGTATTCATTCCCATATCCTTTGCAAAGTGGCAAAATGTTCTATATAATGAGAGTGGATAGGGCAAGATGCATTTCTAGCAACCTAGATGGAGGAGATATGCCAAGATGTCACTGTTTATTACTGCTTTTCTCACTCCATTCGATGCTCAGTTTGCACCTGTTATATAAATATAAACATAGCAGAGAAGAGCATAAGGAAAGGAAAAAGAAAATACAAATATGCAATACAAAGAAAACTAATTATATACACCTTTGAAAAAGAACAGGGAGAGAGTAACAATTCTGAAGTTTCACTGGAAAAATTGAATCAATCTCTTCCCCCTTTTAGTAAACTCTGCCTTGAAATTTTTTTTTTTCCCAAGACAAATCTATGATAGCAGCAGATACTAACTGTGGAAATAAACTAGCAAAATGCATGTCACACTAAAGCACAAATATAGTTAGCTCTGTCTTAAAGCTGTGGAGAAAAAAAAAGTCCTTCACTAATTTGCCTTTAGATTAAGGGGTAGATTAAACCTGACTTCACAGATATCGTCACATAAACTGGCAATTTATTTGTAACTTCATTTACTTTTATACCTCTTATTATTTTCTTTAGTAGCTAGGTTCAGATTTCTTACACGGGTCTGATTTCTGGTCTCTACTTATGAAGTGGAGGATGAGGTCAAATCCAGCTGTAGGAATGCATTGTTTATTAAACAGGGGAGCTATTTCCGAAGACATTGCAAAAACCTCCAGAGCAACTACATCTTTCTTCCTGTGGCATCTGTTGTTGGCTTCCAGAGCTATGCTCACGACCATTAATAGAAGTGATTGTGACCAAAATATCCCACCGCTTTTATTCCTTGTGATTGTTTTGCATGGCAATGCCGATATCACCATCTTAATTAGTTGCCCTAAATTGTATGTGACAAACCACTAGATAACATATTCACTCCTTTCATACAGGTCTTACACTGAGCCAGACCCTTTACATACTTTATCTCATGTAGGCATCATTCAGTTCTGTCAAGTATTTAACATCACCTGCAATTTGGAGATGACAACCTTAGAGACATTATTAACATGCACAGGGTCACAAATCCAATGGTGGCTGTGCTAGGACTTGCACTCCCAAGGTTCTGATCCCAAAGTTTCATAGCTACTAAGCTCCACCGACTTGAGAGTCAAGTCCTGTTGAAATAATGTTAACTTTGTCATCAATATTAACATAAGCTGTAACAGTTTGTCAATGGCACAGCTATCGCCAGAACTTAAAGGAAATACAGAATAATTAATCATTTCCTCAGAAGCCTATAGGATAACCTACCATTTTAATATTTTTATCAAATGAGAAGAATTAAGAAAAGTGCCTTATTGTTAAACCTAGTGTGAAACAAGCAAATCTATCTTAAAGGGCTGTGGGAGTTCATATATCCAAAATTATTATATCTTATTTTGTTCAAGTTGAGTTAAAACAATCTGACAGAAAATAAAGAGTAAAATCACTAAAAGAAGCAGTTTGGTTTTGATAGCCAAATTTTAAAATGCCAGCAGTGTGTACCAGAACAGGAAGGGTTAGTAAACAAGGCAATAAAATGTATCATTTTGTTATAAAAGCCAGTAATGCAGCATGACTGTAATGGGTTCTTCCAGAGAGAGAAATATTTCCTGTCTGTCATAGAGAGTAAAGGAAGACAGGTCAGTCCAGTTTCAACTGTGTCCCGTCTTAAATGGGGTGGATTCTTGTGCTCAGACCATATGGAGACTCTGTAAGCAGCTTTATGAGAGAAAAACAAACAAACCAACCCAAGCATCAATTTAGGTGCGATCTGTAAGACACATTTAAGAATGCAGGAGGCTCTTACTTTTGGGGTTAAACTGATGGTTTAGCCTGACAATTTACTTCTGATATATCCAAAGAACTGCCTCCGTCAGATTCTAGTGTCAAATCTAATGTAAAAGGAAAACCTTTCAAATAGCATTGAGCTGAATGATGAATAAATCATATTCACCAGCAACCCTTCCAACCATATGACCCCAGGTTAGAAAGAAAGGCACGTGCTACTTTTAGAGGAGGCAACGAGACTAAAAGGGAGAATTCTGTAAAACAGGAGGGTAAGTAAACGAATGTCCTCCGGTCTAAGGGAGGTAGTTGGGAGCAGAGAAGAGGTCAAGTCAGAGGTTTGACACCAAGGTCTCCATTTAAGGTCAAAACAATAGATCAGATAGTTTGGGAAAGTCCCACGGCAGGAGATTTGCATCTTCTCAAGGGGTAGCCCATAATGATCACAAGCTTCTGAGAGAAGGCCTGTATTCATCAGGACACTGACGCTACATACATGGCCACAGTTCAGAAGTGTCTGTGAGAAGTCGCAGTGCAGACTGAGGGCTGGGACAGACTGCCTTGTAGCATGCTCCCTTGCAAACATGGAGTACCCTAAGCAGACACAAAACGGCATGAGGTGAACTGACTCTGATACTCTGACTCCTGGAGTATAAGAAATTCCCCAAATCGCACAGGGTTACAGTGTGTACAGGGGGAAAAATGCTGAGTTGAGGGCCAGAGGGCTGCCATGAAGCTAGATTCACAGCGAGTGAGTAACCAAGTAGCTAAGGCTACAGACTAGGGAACCCAAAGTAGGGGATTGGATGGAGGAAGGGTCTGAGCTTCAGGTTTTACAGCATCTGTGAAAGATGCAGAGTCCAGAGAAACAGGTGGGAAGAATCAGAACATCATGGTTATCTCCAGTGGACAGTCTCAGCAACAGAGGCTACTAACGGGGAACCCTTGAGAACCAAAGAGGGCTCGAAATGCCTCGGCAGTCGCCAAGGCCAGAGACCCACAGAAATGGGTACCCCATGCCACAGACCCACCATACCACATGAGGATGGGGCCAGAACAAACCCAGAAGTTAGCCCAAGGGAAATGGATCCTTTTCCAATCTCACAAGGATAACTGCACTGGGGAAGGAGGCAGAAGGGGGGTAAACAGCACTGCATGGGATTTGGGATTTGAGTTGATCGCACGCTTTCTTGAGATGCTTCAAAATGTTTTGAAGAACAACAAAAGGTTTTAAATAAGGAAAGCTTGAGAACCTTATATTTATTTTCTACCAGCCAGAATGGTAAGGCTCCTGAGGATATTTAGATCACTTACAGAACATAAAGAAGGTACAGATTTTGGCATATCTGCATTAGAGTGTGCAAAATTTCAACCATGGTACATATGTCAGGCCCAGATGAGAGGATCCACCCCTTCACTCTTTTTCTACATTTAGCACTTCATGAACTTAGTAATTTTCCTAAAGACTGTGCAAGGAGAATGTACTGAACAGCCTTCTGCCATGCTGCCGTCCTGCTGCATCTCCACAAGGAATTTCCCAGAAGCCATGCTTCTGACATGTGATGCCTCCACAGTGCACAACTCCTTAAAAAGCGACTGCAAGTCCGTGGTTCCCACCACTTCTCTTGTGAGGAGTAGTTGTGTTGGGCTGGCTGGTACCGAGATTGTGGATGGAGGGGTTCTACCTTGCTATCTAGGTTGTAAGTAGACTAGCCTAGCAATTCAAAGTGTGGTACCTCAATAAAGAGGGAGCAGCTTGAAATGATGACTGGTATTCATATGGTCCTAACTAAAAACGGGAATGCTCTATAAATTGAGATCAAGGAGTACGTGAGATTGAATGGTTCATGCCAGATTCTCATCAGGGTGTTTCCAAATGGTGAGCTCTAAACCTGGCTGAAAATTAACAATCACTCATGGAGCTCTGGAAAAAGATTCCTAGTCTCGTCACGGTCAGACCCAACAACATGGTAAAATGTTTAAATTGCTTGTTTAAATGTTTCACATTGCTTTTTTGTGATGAACACGTCCAGTTCTCCAATATTCAAAATAGAAACCTGAGTTTCAGCACGGATGTCATGTGTGCAGGTCACTTCACAGGAAAGGCTGAAGTGTCCTGGCCACAGACAAGGGCTCTATCCTGTACTTCTATCTCAGAGTAAATTGTCTAAGCTTTCTGAGCCAAAGTTTCCTCATCTCTAGAATAGAGGTAATTATCTACATTTACAATTACTATGACAATATGATAACAGTGCTCAATTCACACATAAAGGACATTGACATTATTGTTGTCGATGACTGAGCATCACCCCTGTTACCCACACCTGTCACTAACTAAAGTGGCGATACTTGAATTGCAAGTGCTATGATTAGGAAATCTAACAGTGCCAAGTATAATCTCATAACTTAAAATATATTTTGGTCATATCTTATTGTTATGTATTTTTATTGATATATTTTCTTTTTTATAGGATTGAATACTTGCCAGAATATTAACACCCATAATTATGATTGTTATTGTAAAAAGTATAATATATTGTTATTGTTATAACAATATCATTCAGCACCCCAATTTGTTCTCATAAATTTCTGTCTCACATAGCTCATGATTTTATGTATGCCAAATTATATAAATGCTTGATTCCTATGTTAATAGTTTTCAGAGGATATATTTGCCAGCCATCATTCTGAAGATGTTGTTCTCTTCCTTTGGTCTTTATAGTTTTTATTTTTTTAGTTTGAATTTGGGTTTTTTTTTTTCCTTCTTACCTATACAGTACTCAGATAATGAAGATGTATCCCACCTCCTTAGTCATCAAGAGACAAGATGACAAGATTATGGATTTTGTTTCACTGTCTACTTGCAGACTGATCAGATGCCTTTTTTAGACACTTCTCTCTCCACTCCAGATGGATATAAACCTTTTCTACTGAAGCTGTCCTTGACTATTGAACATGCAGTTGTAGGTATGATTGTCTCCCAACTACTTACCTGAAGCTCATCTCATTAAGTACCTGGGAAAC
Organism: Lipotes vexillifer; assembly: GCF_000442215.2. Classification (NCBI taxonomy): domain Eukaryota; kingdom Metazoa; phylum Chordata; class Mammalia; order Artiodactyla; family Lipotidae; genus Lipotes; species Lipotes vexillifer. Next base: position 91,957 of record NW_006786698.1, on the reverse strand, counting down.
TGCTCTTTTAAGAGGCACCATCACCAAACTCTTCCTTTCCCCTTGTCCCACATCAAGACCTATCTTCATTAATTCTGCAAATAATTGTTGAGCGCCTTCAACCAAACAGGCAATCTTACCCTGAGTCTCTTCTACTGACCCACTGACTGCATGAGGTAGTGGGTTCCTGTATATAAATTCTTTGTGTCTCTGTTTTCTGTAATTTTAAATCTCTGAATATTTGTAAAAATAAAATGGGTATGATGTCCACTTATAAAATATCTTTCTTGGAATGCAATATTAATCATTACTAATTATAGAGAAATTATTCTATGCTAGGCACTAACTAAAGACTTTGCATGGATTAATTGTATATAGTACTCATAACAACACTAAGGTAGATCTCTTTCGTTATAAATTTTTAAAAAGAAGCTGATACTTAGCTAGATTAGAAAATTTCTTAAGGCCAAACTGCAACAACCTGGCAAAGCCAGAACTCAAATTCAGAGAACTGTACTTTCACCATTATGCAAAATTGATGACCTTCAGTTCTTGATTATCTGCCCAGAGATCAGTTAGTAGGGGTCAGGGAGGAAAAAAAAAAAGTACCTTCTACAATATTTTTTGTTGTTGTTCAGGCAGTGAGGGTCACTGGGAGTGAAGTTTATTTAGGCCAGCCATGTTTATTTTTCCTAATCCAGTTTTAAAAATCCTGATGATAGTGGAATTAATTCTTAGATCGTGACTATAGGTTGTGGCCATCAGCTTTTTTTTTTTATTGGAGTATAATTGCTTTACAGTGGTGCGTTAGTTTCTGCTTTATAACAAAGTGAATCAGTTATACATATACATATGTCCCCATCTCTCTTCCCTCTTGCGTCTCCCTCCCTCCCACCCTCCCTATCCCACCCCTCCAGGTGGTCACAAAGCACCGAGCACAGGGAGATCAGCTCGGTGCTTTGTGACGGCCATCAGCTTTTGATAGTGTTTTTGGTTTTAACTTTTTCTATGTCCTTACATACGTGTGTATATATATATACACACACATACATATATATGTGTTTATATGCATGTGTGTACATATATGTGTGTGTAAAAATGTGTGTAAATATACACATACACACACATATAGCTGACACCTGAACAGTGAAGGGGTGAGGGGAGCCTTCCCTCACACAGAGAAAAATCCACGTACTGTGGTTCCTCTGTAACCGAGGTTCAGCTTCGAGATTCAAACAATGGCAGATGTGTAGTACTGTTTGTATTTACTATTTTAAAAATCCACATATAAATGGACCCATGCAGTTGAAACCCAAGTTGTTCAAAGGTCAACTGTATGTACACGACCTCCCACCACTGCCATTTCCTGCCTTGTCAATTGAGGTGCCCCAGTAGCCAAGAACACATTTTGGATCAGCTCCAAGAGAGGCTTCATATTGGATCCTACTGTTTAGTCAACTGCATTAAAAGGAGATTCCTTTGTATATACAAATGCCGGTAACACATTGCCAGGACAAATGGGATTCATCTGTATTCTAAATACACTTAAATTTAACAGAAATCACTTATAAACAAAGGGTTTTCTTTTCTTTGACCAATCATTTTAATTCTGCTTCCTAAAAATGCAGAAGCTATGGAAAATGCATTAGCAGCCCCTTCAGCAATGCATAGCAGATGGGAATTCGAAGCTTAAGAGATGCAGGAGGAAAAAGTTGCCCCTCCCTTGTAGTAGACCTTTTATTTCAGGATAGACAGTGATCCAGGTTTAAAAATGACTTGTGGGTGATATATATAGGAAGTAAAATATGTTCCAATTTGACAATAGGAACAGTACTCTTTTAGAGGAAAATATAATGCTGGGAATCACTCATATTCAATTATGTATTTTTAAAAAGGCAGAAGGATTCAGTGATACAGTGATAAATTATTTCACCAACAGAGGACTTGGGGAAGGACTATCTGACTAAATATTCAGCAGAGAGCAAGTGTCAATTTAGCTAAGCAAGTGATTTAACTCATGATTTTGTTTTTCACTGAACGACCTGCCTTCCTGAATAAATTAATGCCTCATTTTAGCAATGGTTAGGATATTAAAGCAATGGATCTGTTTGGTGGAAAAATTAAGTGAAAAAAATAGTCCAACTCCTGTGGGTGGTATGGGTGGGCGGCCAGATGGCATTCTCAGAGTTGAGTTTCAGTTACTCAAAGTTGCTTCTTTAACCTGAACGCTGCTGCTCAATTAATTGAGAGAGGTGAGCTGGGGTCAAGCATCTAGCTAGTGATTCTCAAGCCTGGATGACTATAAGCATCACGTGGTAAACTAATCAAAGATTACCCATGACAGAGCCCCATTTGAGACCAATTTCATTAGAATCTCTGTGTGTCAGGCATCTGGGGAATGGGTATTTCTGAAAGCCACCCACTTCCTGTACAGGGTGATTCTAATAAGCTGCTTGGGTTGAGATCAGTTGGTGTCTTGGATCTATATTAAGTCCAGTTCAAGGTAGACCTTTGTTGCTGAAAGTAGTTGGTTCCTGAGGTGTATCTTTTTATCACAAGATAAATTTTCCTTAACTTTTCCTGCTTATCAGGTTGGGAAAATAATAAAAGGTGCTTATGAATCTTAACTAAACACTACATTTTGTGAAATCATGGTAATTAATGTATGAGCCCCTTTCTTCATTATCACAGTGAGAATATAACCTTCTGAGAGGCATCCTTGTTTATATCTAGATAAATGCTGCTGAGATCTTGGCATTAAGATGATAAAGTTAAGCTTCTACTGTCTCTTAATAGGATTTAGAGCAAAAACCAGAGATTAATATCACAACTGAGGAAGAAAGTAAAATTGACCTTTTGTATTAAACGAAGGACAATCTAAAACAAAGTTGTTCTACCTTAAAACAAGTAAAATACTTCATAATCCAAATGAAATCTTTTCCTGGATCAGCTTTTACCAAGTGGCTATTCAGTGGTTTCTTTTAAGTGAATATTTTATTATATTTCTGAAATTTATAAAAGGCCATCAAAAGAAGTCTTAGAATGCCCAGTGTTAAAGCTACACAGCAGGGCCTGGATACCTGGTTCAAAGAAATTAAGTTTATATTCACCATAAGCCAGATATTTTTCTTTCTTTGAACTTTGGATTCTGTGCTGTGCTGTTCCCACTGACACTGTAAATTAAAGGATAAAATGGTGACTTTCCACTCTGCTTCCCATAATGATGTGTTCTTAGCTGAGCTTAGGTGAGAAATTTGAATGTTTCAGAAAATCAGATTGCTTTTTTTCCTGCCTGAGGGAGTAAAGTGGCACAACACAGGATTGTATATCATTCTGAAAAATTTATACTTGCTTACAGTATTAGATTTTGTTTTAGCCTTTTATTTCTTCTCAACAGATTTTTCACAGCCACAATACTGGAGGCTGTTTCTGAAAACTGCTAATTTTTAGAAATAGACCAGTCAACCAAATTAGCAAGATGACTGAGGGAGAACTTTATTAGGGAGTGAACAGCCCTAAGGTCTCAATAAATCTCTTCAATCATCTGAAAAAAGGAAAAGCTTGGAGGGATGAGGGGGATGGGACATGATTAGCTCAGATTTATTCTAACAACCAAGGAAACCAAATGTATGATTTTGTATAAGTCCCTTTGAAATTTCATTTCCACAGACTAAAATTTTTCTTGCCTGGGGGCGCACAGTCATTTTCTGTGATTAACATGGATTTAAGAACTAGATGTCCTACTAGCAGGGTTTGTTTTTTTTTATTTTTTATTTATTTATTTTTCTGCGGTACACGGGTCTCTCACTGCTGTGGCCTCTCCCGTTGCGGAGCACAGGCTCCGGACGCGCAGGCTCAGTGGCCATGGCTCACGGGCTCAGCCGCTCTGCGGCATGTGGGATCTTCCCGGACCGGGGCACGAATCCGCGTCCCCTGCATCGGCAGGCGGACTCTCAACCACTGCACCACCAGGGAAGCCCCAACTAGCAGGGTATTTACTTTAAAATACTTATCAGGCTTGCCCAACGTTCCTTAATATCTGCACTACATATATTAGCTCATTATATTATTATTTATTTAAATATTTTCCCTGATAGTCTTAAGTCCCTTTAGTGCCAGGTTTATGCTTTTCCTTTGTGCCTGGCATAAGGCAGTTACTTGGAAAACATTCATTCAATTGAAATAAGGGCTGCATTATTCTTTGAAAGTATCATTTCACTTATTTTTTTTAAAATGTGGGTGACTTCTCTGATTATGAGATTTTCAAGAGCATAGACTGGGTCTGGTGTTAGACACTCAGTAAACGTTTGCTGAATTGGACTGATTGTTTCTCATGAAATTGATCATTATTTCAATATATACTTAGAGTTGTTAAACCAGATTTATGGAAAACAGTTATAAGACACTGTGAAAGCCAACTGCAGGAGACTAATATTATCTAGAGTGTCAAAGGAGACTTCTTTGAAGAAGTGATATCTGAGCCAAGACCATAAAAACAAGTAGGTAAGGGTGGTGATGGGATGGAGGGAGAAAGGCAGGGCGGGTGGGGGGGGCTACCTTTGAAATAGAGGCAAGAGTATGTGAAAGGCCCTGAGATAGACAGGGGGTTGACACATTAAATAAACTGATAAAAGCCAATGTTGCTGGAGCACAAAGTGGGGTAGAATAGTTTTAAGCCAAGAAAGATTAATAATTCAAACTATTTCTGGCTGTTATAGAAAAAAGAGAGAGATCTAAGAAAAGATATGAGCAGGCCAGACAGGATACTATTGAAAGAGTTCAGACAAGAGAAGGTGTACTTGGGTGTGATAATGATGGTGATGTTGAGAAGAGTGACTCAAACATATTTGGAGCCTAAATCAACAAGGCTTGCTAATGAATTGAATAAAAGGTGAAAGAAAAAAAGATGTTCAGAATGACTCTCAAGTTTCTGGTTCTGTAAACAGGAAGACGGCTGTCTGTTCCATTAAGGGATGGAACATAGGAGGAAGTTTGTATAACTTGTATAACTGAGTATGTATAACTTGGAACATGTTGAATTTGATGTGCTTTTTTGAACATCTAACTGGTAATATCTAGAAGACAGCTGATATACTCCTCTGGAGGTCAGGAGAGGAATGCGATGGAAATATAATCAGAGTCACTAGCATGAATGACTCGTTTTGAGCTGAAGCCATTCACTGGGTTAACTAGCCTAGGATGAAATGTAGAATGGAAGGGGAAGGGCAGGCCTCAGACTGAGCCTACAATATCCCAGGATTTAACAGAAAAGTAGAGGAAAGTGGGCAAGCAAAGGCCATTGAGAAGGTGGGAACAGAGAGGTAGGAGGAAAACAACACAGAAAATTATGTTGGTATAGAAAAAAAAAAAACAGTGTTACAAGAAGGAAGGTGTGACCCCCTAAGCCGAAGACCCAAAAATTTTGACTGGATTTAAAAACATGCCGGGATAAAAAGTGGACAGTGTAAATGCAGGTGAGGCATCATAGCAAGGTTTGAGAAAGTTGCTATCAAGAGGGTTTTGTTTCATTTTGTTTTTTCTTGTTTTGGCTAGGTTATGTACAGGGAATGAACGGAGTAATAGGGATGTTGGACTTTTGTAGAGCATAGAGCAGGATTGAAATAATCTTTTCAGAAGGTGGGAATGACAAAATGTAGTAGGATTACATGGCAATGATAGTCCCGTTGAGGTTAATCAACACACACTAATTATAGTGGCACTAATTTGACGTGCACTGTTATTGTATCTGGCTGAGCCCAGCTATACAGATACAGGCCAGATAAAACAGATAAGTTGCCTTCATCAGGGTTTGAGGATTTTCATGATCAAAAGGCCAAAGCCAGTGGGGCAACGGAACCTGGGGTATTGACATGAACATAGTGACATGATGATCCATGCAATTCAACCTAGTTAAGAAGAAAAATGAATCTA